>NW_019392683.1:450625-510547 GCF_000648675.2 Cimex lectularius
TGGTAGAGCAGCGGCGTATCCAGCCGAAGATCGTGGGTTCGAATCCCGCTCGTGCCTTTGACTTTTTTATCTCAACTAAACACCTTAATTAATTCTAAAAATGTAAGATTTTATTTCTTACTTCATGATGTTTTTTAGTACAATTTCACATGTAAGAAAACCTCCTGATCCATTGATATATCTTCACCGGAAACCCTGTCTAGCTAGAAATAATACATTACGAATAGATTAGAAAAGGAGAAAATATGAAATTGTACTAGGTAAGGATTATTTTTGATATAATAACTTTATAAAGATTTTTTTTTTGCGGGGGTCAATCTTCAGCATTAGATGCAGAGCTTTCTAGGTTAGGTTTTATGGCTGACAGTTGTATTAGAATATTAAACCATAAAATACTATAAATCCATGTACATTAAGGTAATTTATTATATGTATATCATTGATTATAAGAAGACTCAGAACTTCTAAAAATTAAAGAAAAATGTAAGAATGTTTTTCTTTCTTCATGGTTTAGTTTAGTCCAATTTCACATGCAAGAAAACCTCCTGGTGCATTGACATATGTTCACGGGACACCTTGTATAGCTACAAATAATACATTACGAAAAGGTTAGAAAAGGAGAAAATATGAAATTGTACTAGGTAATAATTACTCTGATATAATAACTTTATATATACTATATATACTTTTTACATATANTAATGCATATCATCGATATCGATGAGCTTCTAAAAATTAAAGAAAAATGTAAGAATTTTTTTCTTACTTCATGGTTTTTTAGGCCAATTTCAGATATAAGAAAACCTCCTGATGCATTGACATATGTTCACGGGACACTTCATAGGTACAAATAATACATTACGAATAGGTTAAAAAAGGGGAAAACATGAATTTGTACTAGGTAAGTTTATTTTTGATATGAACAGATTTACGTACATGATGTGCCTACAGGATACATGATATATGTTAAGAAGAAAACATTATCTATTTTTTATAATATATATTTGTGGGGGATGTTACCTCAGCTTTTGATATCACAGTTGTATTAGGATAATTTCAAGGTATTTGATTTATGAAGAGAATAGAATCTGTACACTGTTTAAGCTCGGGAGGTTGAAATCTCCTATTTTTCAAGAACTAGTACTACAGTCGACTCTTGTTAATTCGAAATTTGACAATTCAAATTTCTTTTTAATGCTAACTCCTTAGCAGGGCATTTCGGTAATTCGAAATGTTTTTCGTAACAAGGGGAAAAAAAGCATGCTATTAATCGAAATGGAGCTATTTCCTATCTTTATAGTTTGCACTTTTTCTTTGTTATATTCCTCTAAATTCCCCACATATTATTTACTTCCTTATAGCCTCAAGTTTTTCGAATTTTCTCTAGTTTTTTTATGTACTGCGGTGTTTTGGCTATATTTTCTCAGCACTGGGCACATCGGAAAATCATTTATACAAAGGTCGCCAGGCCACATGGAAAAAAAAACCACTTCAAGATTTTTTTAAATAATGCGTATCAGTAGTTGATAGCTGATGTATTTCCGAATTTTCATTATTTTTACTATGTTTTATATGTTTTTTTAAATTTAAGTAATAATTTAGAAAAAAGGCTTAACTTTTTACAATTTCTTTTTCTTGATAATTTCTAACAACGTGATAATTCAAATTATTTTTGTTGTCCCTTGGGTTTTGAATTATCAAGAGTCGACTGGACTTGTTAGAATTTTCCTTTTTTCTTGCATTAGTGTTGCCATTTTGTGTTATGTGTGACGAAATTTTTGATTCACCTATGATATGATTTAAGGACCATTATATAATTATAACTTTCGTACAAGTATTTATTTAGAAATCGTGAGATGCGGTCTGGTGTGATGTAGGTTTCAGAAAAACATTTTCTTTATCGTGCCAACGTTTCGATCTTTATTGTGATCATCTTCANTATAACAATTACATTTTGGATGTGGAAAAGTGAATTTTTACAATGCAAAATATATTTGTCTATATATTCAATCAAAGTATTTCTACTCACTCAAAGTGTTTGTTTTCTGCGTAATTGTGCCATTCTTGCACTTCTCACTGGTACTCTCGACACGACACGCAAGAATGGCACAATTATGCAGAAAACAAACACTTTGAGTCAGTAGAAATAATTTGATTGAATAAATAAAAAATATATTTTGCATTGTATACATTCACTTTTCCACATCCAAAATGTAATTGTTATATGTAAACAATGTTTGTAAATCCCAGGCCCAGAAGATGATCTCAATAAAGATCGAAACGTTGGCACGATAAAGAAAATGTTTTTCTGAAACCTACATCACACCAGACCGCATCTCACGATTTCTAAATAAATATCGATTAATGGTCACTAATCATCACACATTTCGTACAAGTATTCAATTTTGTACATTTATCTGATGTTATTTTTAAAACAAATAACTCAACTACAGCATCTAATTTAATTACAGCCATGCGCTTTTGCTTTCACTATATTAACACGTTTTTTTAAGGTTGTAAAAAAGAATGGCAGCCCATTTGTCTCAAAGGCCATAAAAGTCTCGTTCTTGAGCATAAACGTTAATTGGCATTTTATTTATACAACTACACTATCAATCGGGTTGGTTCACGTTCCTCGTCGGCAATTTCAGGAAAGTAAAGGGCCAATTTAAATTCTTCAACACTTTGAGAAGGTTTTTGCGCTCCCGGTCCGTCTTAAAAGCAAGGAGCCGTTGGAGAAAAAATGGAAGGCGTTAGAAATACCCCAATGGCATAAACCACGCCGATATTACGCCCTTGAGTCCGAGAGTGAGAGTAATTAAATTCGGAACATCACGTTTCACACTTGACATAGATATTTTCCATCATTTTACCACGAAACTTCCATGCACTGAGCGACTTATCCGGAGTCGGGCGAGGCCTCGGCAACATAACCGCAGGGGTTATCAATCATTGCCTTCTAAACGCGAACCTGTTAATTGGAAAGTGCATTTAGAAAATTCTTTATCGTTGATTAATCGGGCACGGAACTGTTGTCATGTCTGAACGTATTTATAACACGTCCAGACCGGGCAAAGTACAGACTGAAAAGAATTTAACACTCTTGAAATACAATGCAATTAAAATAGGGGCGCCCTTTGTGAAGAAAAAAATATTTAAAAAAACAGACCAGATACAGATTTATTAACCAGCAATGTAAAGAGAATAACTTTTGCTTGAAAGTCCGCCAAGCCTGTTTTGGCATTTCGGTATTTCGCCATATAAATTGTTAAATTCAGTATCATGACAAAGTACAGTAGAGACAACTTATAAAGTTAATTCTTTTTATGCCTAAAGCCGGGAACACACCTACCCGATGCGACGCCATGCGACGCTACCCGATGCCTTGTCACGTTTTGGTAGGGTGTGCACATCTATGCGACATCAAGCGTAAGCCACATACAGTCCACAGCGTGTATAACAAATCAGTAACACAACCGCAACGCCTCTTTTGTTCTTAATTCACTATTTTGAGCAAAACCATGAAATAAATTGTTAGTTAAATTTTATGAGCACAAACATGTAATAAATTGTTGTTAAATTTAATTGTTTTAAATAGTTATTCCGGTGTTTTGATAAATTTTCTGCCTAAACATCATAATTAAATAATTTTTATAAAACGTAATAAATTTTTGATCTCGTTTAATTAGGTTTATATTAAAATGAGAATGTTGTAATTAATATAACAGCAAAATTCGATATACATAGTTTGAAAAAAACTACAAAAAATATGAGTGTCCTGTTCTGACGCTACTCGACGAAAATGGTGTAATTTTATGAGTAAAACCATGAAATAAATTTTTAGTTAAATTTTAAGAGCACAACCATGTAATAAATTGTTGTTAAATTTAATTGTTTTAAATAGTTATTCCGGTGTTTTGATAAATTTTCTGTCTAAACATCATAATTAAATAATTTTTATAAAACGTAATAAACTTTTGATATCGTTTAATTAGGTTTATATTAAAATGAGAATGTCGTAATTAATATAACGACAAAATTACATATACATAGTTTGAAATAAGCTACAAAAAATAAGAGTGCACTTCTCACTGGCACTCTCGACACGACACGCAAGAATGGCACAATTATGCAGAAAACAAACACTTTGAGTGAGTAGAAATACTTTGATTTAATATATAAAAAATATATTTTGCATTGTATAAATTCACTTTTCCACATCCAAAATGTAATTGTTATATGTAAACAATGTTTGTAAATCCCAGGCCCTGAAGATGATCTCAATAAAGATCGAAACGTTGGCACGATAAGGAAAATGTTTTTCTGAAACTTACATCACACCAGACCGCATCTCACTATTTCTGAATAATTATCTATTAACGTTCACTAATCACTACACATAACTTCGATGTTGATCATTTCTTAATGACAAGAATTATGTAATCTGTACTAACATTACCAGGAACAGTATGTTCGCGAACGACAAAACTAAAAGATTTATTGTTTAACAATTTCTAAACAATTTCACACACATATAGTTTCGTCTTCACAGACGAGTTTCGCATTTTTGCCATCTTCACTGATTGGCCTATAAGTTATATTCCTTCGCTTTTCTTTCATACGGGTGAGCGGGTTGAACACAACCGACCCGAAACTTGCAACGAAAAAGGGTCAGTCTTAATAACAAAGTTGGCGAAAAATCGAAGATACCAGGAATAAAACGGTTTTACAAAGTGTAGAAAACATATCTAACAAATTTTAACAAAGCGACGTCGTAAGAGCGACAAGCAAAAGAAAACATGTCAAAGATAGATGGACCAGAATGAGCATATGACACCATACCATCAGGGAACGGATTTCAAGCATCAACATCTAAGTTATTGACGTGAATAACGAAAATAAAGTCGATGGTGGGTGTTGGGCTGCTAAGTGGAGATTGTTGAACTGGCACTGGGTTATTTATAAGGTTTATACAAAAGGAGTGTAGAAGGACATGGTAACTCCGTGCCGGTTCAACATGCAAAATAAAATAGCTCATAATGCAAAACTGGGTCAATAAGTATTTTTTCGTACAACTAATAATATTTCATAACAAAGATGAAGAAAATTCAAAATAATAAAAAATAAGGAAAAATATGGCATAATGCCGAAAGACGTCAGAGGGACCAAAATCAAATTACGACAATTTGATGTCATGCACTATACAAAACTGAATAAAAACGCTATTTGTATACAGGTCGAAACTTTAAAAATGCGGATGCAAACGCGATACAGTGGAACGACAAGGTTATTGGCATTTGTCGCACTATTTTTTTTATTATCCCCTAAGCCCTGATGTTACGGCAGGATAAGCCCCGAACTATAAAAAAACTCGTCTTTCGACTTATGAATTTGCATCCTACCCGGGGTCCGATACCCATAAAGATAGGCAATAAAAGTCAAGTTCGCCTGGATGAAAAAGCCGTGATATTGGCGGAACCGTGAGACTGCCTTCCTGGACGTCTTAATCAGTCAATATTTACACACAGATAAAAAACTCATATGAAGATGTTTCCAAGCGTGACATTTTATCTTCCGACTTTTATATATTGAACCAGCGGTCTATGCTATAAACATTTTTTTATAAAAAAGATTAAAGCTAGGTCTTCAGTAGTGCTTATAAAGGATATTAATTAGTCCGATCTGTATCGTATGGTTGATTAATGACAATCAGCAAAGAATACGATTAATCACGATCTTAGAAAACCTTAATTTTGCAACTGTACTATAAAACTTTTGCACAAGCGAGGCCATGAAATGCCACTGGAAAATTATGTAACAAAACAGATTTTGTTGCTCGGTCATTTACGATCATCATGGCCTGTCAGAATGTTCCTGCTTTAGCCATATTTACTGATTATTTGTTTCTTATAGTTCGTTTTAAAGGCAGCAGTAAACATGGCGGGGTGTCGGTGGCCGGAACGGTTTAGGCGTAAGGTAAAGGTCCCGGGTGCGAATCCAACGGCCCTGCATGCGAACCGACATACTTACAAAAGGGCTTTTTTTCATAAACACAGGAACCCTGATGGTTTATATAACCTCTGGTGTTGCGAACCCTCGTAAAAAGTAATAAAAAAATAAATAAATAAACATGGCGAGAATGCGAAACGCGTCGGGCTGGCCAAAACGATCGAAAACTTTAAGTCCATTACCCCAAAGATCCAAAGCGGAAATTACAAAAAATATAACTTTCTTGGTGAAATCAGTCAAGAAAACATTAGTTTGATTTGAAAAATAAAATAAAAGTTATTTTGTGAGATTTCTCCATGTGGTCTGAGGGGTGACGAACCTACGACTTGGGCGTTACCGATCTTTTTGGTATGTCTATCCTCGATGTGTTCGTCTGTCAGAAGCGTTTCGGCTTCTCGTTATCTTAAGTGCAGTTTGAAAAATTGGACTCGACCAAGAGGAAAATACACAAACCAATTGGAAAATATCGCTAGAATCTGCAACTTCCTCCAATTACATACTGTAAATAATAATTACAGATTGTAATAAAAATAAATAATAATAATAAAATTTTTGACGGATAATTTTGGATAAATGAATAATAAGTCAAACACATCGACATTTTCCGTATTGGGTCTAGGCAAAACGCTGTTAATAAAGACTGAGTCTTTGTATAAATACAAACATAAAAAAGATTCGAGTGATTAGTTTTGTTTTATGTTATGTCCTGCATAATATCAACAAACCAAAATAATTTTCCAGAATTAATCTTCCAGCAGATTTAATTATATTTTACTAAATTTATTTTTCGCGGTCCGCTTGACGAATTAATAACATTCAATTAATTAAGGTTTTAAGTTGAGATAAAAACTAGGAAGGAAAATGCAAGAGGTGGGGTTGAGATGGGAAGTTAGTGCCCGAGCGGATCGAAGTCACGATAGCTCAAGTTGTAGAGTAGAGGCGTATCAAGCCGAAGGTCGTGGGTTCGAATCCCACTCGTGACACTGACTTTTTTATCTCAACTTAAAACCTTAATTAATTGAATTATATTTTACGTTTTTTTCTGGAACTCCTCAACAACTTAACTAGTTTTTTAAAAAAAATTTAGATAAGCCGAAGCGGAAAATGAAGAAATGTTAATGAAACCTCATCAAACCTTGGTTGAAAAACCAATTTCGGAGCGCATGTGCCAAATTCAGATATATACGACGAAAATAAAAGAGTTACAAAAACAATTATTTTCTTCAGGGAGACAAGGTAGTTAGAAAATATATAAAATACAATGTATTTGGTTTCATTAGAGTTCCGAATGACCTAACAAAGTTGAAACTGTATTTTAACTTTGTATAACAAGCAACACGTTTGAAACATTTAGATACATGACAAAAACAGGTCACGACTCTAGTGTATTAAAAGTTCAATTAGCTAGATGTTAAATATCAAATATAATTACACACATTGGTCAACAGTTCATATAAAACTTTAGCATTCAACTAAATAACAAAATATAGTGGACGTGTGAAGAGCAAATTTATTATAATCTGAAGGTACCCGGTAGAAGGTACAAAAGTCTTCAAACCGAGAAAACCATTGTTCAGTTATAAGGTTAATTTTTCAAAAATTAATATTACAGTAAAGTAAATGTCATCAGTGCACATCATTGGAACATCATAACCCAGGAGATTTTTGTGAATTGACAGACCAAAATTAAAAAAGCAAATTAGGATTCACCAACCAAAAGACTGTAATATAAAAAATTATAAACTGTTGTCCTAAACTCGTCTGTTGATTTGGAACATACACTACGACCTTTTTAGTTTGGATAGAGAAGATAAGTTGAAAACTGCTCGATAGGTGAATCGTAGTTGACACAGGATACATAAAATGAAGTGAGCAATGAAATAAAAATAATCGTGCTATGATTAAAAAACATTATAATATAAATCGTTCATATTTTCTTTCACAGTTCAGTTTGCACCCGAGGAGTTAGACTATAAATCCGACAAAGTAAGAGCAAATATTTTATAAAAATTTTATTTTTACATTATTTTCGTTCATTTATTCATTTGGTTTTTATTTTTTTAATTACCTTAATTTTTTCATTTTTGTAAATTATTTTGTTGTTACATGGAGTAGTGGGGTAGGAGGGGTGGATTTGGCGTATGTTGGAATGTGGTGGAGGCTATCTACTTTGGAGGTGATTTTGTCGTCTGACCCCTCGAGGGTGAGGGGTGTGGGATGTGATGGAATTTGGTGGAGGCTGTGTGTGGTGGAAGTGAGTTAGCCATCTGACCCCTCGATGGTGAGGGGTGTGGGATGTGATGGAATGTGGAGGAGGCTATGTGTGATTGGGTAATTTTGCCGTCAGTAACCAATAAAGGTGGTGTGATAGAGGTGGGGGATGTGGTGGAGTGAGTGGTGGAATGTGGTGGACGCTGTGCCAGAACCGGCCTTCCTTATCTATTAACAAATATGCATAATATACGTATTACACATAGAAAATTACAGTTCAAACCAATGAATTATCTTAAAAAGCGTTTAGAATAATCGTTTCCTCTCCATTAGTCAAACAAAACTCTTTCGACATCATTTGCAAAGGATTATAATTCTCTAAACACCGTCTTAATAAAATAATTTCCGTTCTTTTCTAAATGATTTTCGTAATAACCAAAGAGAAATATAATTAAAAGAAATAATTCCTCACGAGAGCTCGCCAGCTAATTGCACGGATGACAACCACTTTTTTTTTCTTTCATTATGCAAAACAGGCTCGACATTTGCTAAGCTGTATTATTAAAATATGAGAGAAATCACTAAATTTTCATCTATTTTTTTCTTATTTGGTGATATATGGAGAGCAAATGGGCTCGTCGTTTTAAGCGGAGGACAAACAAAAAAAATATAGTAATTAATGATTTATATAACCTCAAATATGCCAGGTCCACCGGAAATTACATATTTTGTAATTTACAATAAATTACCGGCAGGTTCCACTCCAAAGGACTGTAATAAAGCGTTAACTACTTATTCGTTATATTTCTTACTTTGTTTGGCTTTACCGGTATGGGCTGTCACTGGTCGTACAACTACATCATATCAATCAGACATATATTTCGTGGATTCGACTACAATATCTCTCTCATCCTCGTTCCCTCAGTTTTCATTTCTGTTTGTTTCTTTATCACTTATGAATGCCTACATTGTATCGCCTTTTTTTTTACCAATCCCTTTTCAACGATTATGTTTCACTGTCTCTTCGCTTTATGTTTTCTCTCTCTCTCATTCTCTCTTCCTCTCTCTCTCTCTCTCTCTCTCTCTCTCTCTCTCTCTCTCACTCTCTCTCTCTCTCTATCTATCTATCTATCTATCTATCTATCTATCTCGATCTATCTATCTATCTCTCTCCCTCTCACTCTCCCTCTCTCTCACTCACTCTCTCAGCCAAACCGAGCAAGGTTAGGATAATCAATAATTACAATTAATTAAGGTTTTTAGTTGAGATAAAAAAGTCATTGGCACGAGCGGGATTCGAACCCACGATCTTCGGCTAGATACGCCGCTACTCTACGATAGCTGAGGTGGTAGAGCAGCGGCGTATCTAGCCGAAGATCGTGGGTTCGAATCCCGCTCGTGCCATTGACTTTTTTATCTCAACTAAAAACCTTAATTAATTGTAATATATTAATTGGTCAAGCGGACCACGAAATTAGTGAATTTAATGATTTAAAATGAAGTATACTTCATTAAAGCTCTCCGTGGCCATTTCATTTTCGTCGAGAATCCAATCCGATTACACGATATTTGAAAAATGGCAAAAAGGAGGGAAAATTCAAAAGGTGGGGTTGAGATGGGAAGTGTCCGAGTGGATCGAGGTCACGATAGCTCAAGTGGTAGAGCAGCGGCGTATCCAGCCGAAGATCGTGCGTTCGAATCCCGCTCGTGCCATTGACTTTTTTATCTCAACTAAAAACCTTAATTAATTGTAATGTATTAATTGGTCAAGCGGACAACGAAATTAGTGAAAATAATCGATAATCAAACTGCTACGAAACGGCCAAACAGCAAATTAGTTACATCAAACGCCATAGTTATGAACGTAGTTTATAGGTTATTACCTTGTGCGCTGCGACCAATATCGATCTACTGCGCATCTTCATCATTTTCTAAAGTTCTTTATGAAGCTTAAGGCTTTAACAGAGCTCAAAGTTCTGTTCTAAGCTCCCGTCACCATCTTGGTTTTACTTCTCCCACACGTAGTAACCATAGCCTCATTGACCATCACACCAACAAATAAAAACATGCTACTCTATTTATTTTTCCTGGAAAAATCTGCACAGTTTGTTTCTCTGTTGTTGCTCCGTTGCCTCAAGGTTTTCCAGTGCCAAGACGTACAATCATTCTAGTCTTAAAACGTCCTAGATGTAGTAGTAGTAGTAGTTCTGTTGATGAATGTTTAGTTACGTCCTGTACTACACTACAACTGTACGATAATCTTTGTATATGGGGTTTGTCATAAAATCTTCAAGGCCGATAGGTTTCCTAACGAAACTTTCCTTGCAAGTTTATCTGCTTTCTCGTTGCCCATCAGCCCAAGTATCCTAGTAGCCAAACAACGTACTTGGCATTAACGTAACAGATGATATTTTAAAATTGGTTATTTAACAAGCGTTAAAAACCTTTCAATTGAAATGACTCGGTTGATATTTCAAAGCAAAAGGTCTGGAAACATTTTGAAAAATTATACCTCTAGAATGCAGGGGAATTATAGCCGGGAGTTGTCCACTTGTCCGGTTCGGGTGGTCTAAGAATGTGAAGAAATTCTATTTTTTCGGCCGGTAGTTGTGGCATTTGGCGAAAAGGTTAGAAAGCGCGAGAAGAAAATTGCCAATTATAACAAACCGGGAGCGCGGAATCCGATAAAGGAGCCTGCTCGGCAGACAATAACTCTCTGGATTTTGATATATAATTACAACTTAACTTAAGAGACTCGGAGGTGAGGTTAATTAGGACCGGGCATAAATTAACGCGTCGTTCGAAAACAAATTGGCCAACGATCCGCAAGGTTCTAAAATTCTACATTTGTATCGGCCGACTCTTGAGCAATTTTCAGCAGGTGTGTCGAGCAGGTGCTCCAGATCGGCTGACCCGATGACCGTCCGAGTGCCCCTCTCACCGCCGAGAAGCCAATCGGAAATGATCTTTCTGCTCCAGATATTGACCTCGGCCTTTAATTGACTCGGGCCGGCTTTTAAACGACCGGCCTGGAGAGCCGTCTAGTCCTCCCCGAGAGTATCCGCAATCCCCGTCCATAAATTAAGAGGTGCCGGCTGTGAATATTTAAATAACGACTTCTTCCAACGTTCCCGGCCCGATAAATAAAGAGATGGGCGTCGTTAATAAAACGCGGGGGTCAACAATTCAAAAGCAGCGAGCAAGAAACCGGTGGCGATTACCAGTTATTAGATGAAATATACGTGTCGGGAACCATACTTTCACGAAAATTACTTATATCGAATTCTAAGTCCGGACATATGTGCTCGCTATTGTAAAAAGAACACGCCTTCTTTAAAAACATTCTTCCTAGAACGGCTTCGTATGTATTTATTTAGTAACGAAAGGTCGCGAAACTAAAAAATATATAACTACCATGGAAAGGTCTATTATGCACCTGAACTGTATCATAACTTCGAGTAATTGAAGTCACTTCAACCTTTGTATTTTTTTTAACGTGTTGAATAGAAAACAGCTAGCAATTCATTGTTCTTAATAACAATATTTCAATCCGCTCGAATAAATTTTAAACTCTACCCCCTTTTAGTTTAAATTACCTTTCAACTAGCGCAGTTAGACCGTTTTTTTTAAATGTTATTCATTACGAAGTCCATATATAAATAAAACCGGGTCTTGCGAAATAATTAATGACACTTGTAGTTTATGACTTCAGTGTTAATTCAGTCAACTAAAAATGTACATCTTCAACAATTACTGTATGGTATGGTAAGAGGATACTTGTAAGCGGGGTTGTGCTCCTCAGGCACTGCAGGCTTCTCCCTTATTGTACCTTCCTTGTTCCTTAGTTCAGTGCAATAGACTCAATCCTTTTTTCGTGTGTTAGGTTAAATCTCCATTGAGCTGTTGCTTCGAATTCGAAGATGATATGGGTGGCTGTTTCCTTTTCCTCACTACATAATCTGCAGATGGGATCATCGTTGTATATGCCCCTGTTGTGTAGATGTGTTCTCAGACGCCAGTGACTGGTTAGTAGTCCTACCAGTCCCCTGAGTTTAGCCCTCTACAATTGCAGTAGTGAGCTTGCCAGTTTTGGTGAATGTTCTTTCATCATTAGTTTACTGTGTTTCGCGCCGCTAGAGTTTATCCATTTATTTTGTTTTGTTTGGATCCATTCTGCGATGGAGGATTCTATATTTGTTTTCGTTATCAGAAGTATTGGTACTGGGTCTCTGTACGGTCTTGCATATCCTTATCTGGCCATTGTGTCTGATTTTCATTACCTAAAATTACTTTGTGTCCTAGCACCCATGATATCATCAGGTTCTGTTTCCCCAGGTTTTGGAGATTTTGGATACATTCACTGACTAATTTTGATGTGATTTTTTACATGCTAATGCTGCTTGGCCAGGTATATTTGCCAGTGTAACCTCTTTTATGATTTTCCAGAGCACAAGCATTGATGGCATGTATTTCTGCTGGAAAGACCAAAGTACATTCCCTAATGAGTTTGATGGCTCATGTTTGGGCTTGCACAAAAAAAGCCAGCTCCGGTTCCTTAGTTTGTTTTGGAGCCATCTGTATACCATACCATTGTATGTGATGTTCTTCCTCTTCTTTGTCCGTTGAGACTTTATAGGATATTGTAACGAATGTTTCCGGGAGCATACAGAAAATACCGAAGAAAATCAACAGTTTTACCTTAGGTTATAATAAAATGGTTGTACTTAAATTTTATGTTGTGAGATTTCCTCTTTGGGTCTGTGTTGAACTTGTTGATTCTAATTATTCCAATCTGAAAGACACATTTCTCCATCCTGCCAGATAAACCGAAACCGAATTAAATTTATTTTGGAGAGAAGCCGACATATAGCCAAAACAAGTTAGGATAGGTAAACCAAAATGTCGGACAACGACCCAACTACCAACATTTTATCTCGTGGTGTTTTTAAGTTTGAAACTTCGCTGTGAATTTGGAAGTCAATTTGACAAAATCAATGTTGTCATAATGACATAAAATTTAAACATTTTTTACTTACGCTGAAAGAAGTGTAATAACGTTGAATTTGGATCAAATTCCGAGGGGTTGTGAATTTTTAAGCGAATCGTGCGCATAGGAGAAACAAAATCGCCCCAGAATAATCCAGCCCACAAATGTTTAAATTTTGATGCTATAAAAATTTGTATTTAATGGTTGTTAAAAGTACTTAAAAAGATACCAAATTGTTTTTTGTTTTTTTTCAACCAAATTTTTTAACTACTTTATTTTTATATATATAATCTCAATACGATTGTGCATACTGTTAGTCTTATCCTAGTAAAAAATTTCTTCTGATAATATAATCAGCATGAAATAGAGGTAAAACAAAGGCAGAAAAATCATCTTTAATAAAATGTTTTAATTAATTTTATCGCTGCTCCTACAGCCTAAAAACAAGAACGCTCGGACATGTGTCTGATATTTTTCGACCTAATATCACCAACAGGGTATCATTAAAATAGGTGAGCCCATTTCCGGACCCTCCCCATTCAAGTAATATCTTGGCAGTAGTGAATTTATTGGTATTTAATAAATTTTTCTTACTACTACCTCTTACCCATGAAGCATTGGCTTTTATTTTATTGAACACAAGTCATTAGCTAATGTCTCATCTTCATTCTTCTAATTAAATAATGAATAAGTAATTTTACCAGAAAGCCATGACTTCAGCTATGAAAGCCATTAAAGTTCAGAGCTAAACAGTTAAAAAATGTGTCAACGGTCATCATCGAGAGTTTAAAAAGTTGCACTAGTTGCTTGTGTACGATATAGAATTAGGCACAGTTCGACCGGGGGCCTTTTATTTTATGGATAAATTGATAATAAATTGATTATTGCATAACGATTTATACAACATTTTATAATAAAAATTTAACTTTTTATTTTTCATTAAATTAAGTTGTTACCAATTATTGTTTCTTTGTTATGATTTTGTTGTAATTGTGAGGGAATGTTCACGTGCTATCTGGCAGTGACTTATAAAAATCAAGCACTAATAAATCATTCAAACCAGGCAATTTACTTTTTACTTTGGTTTAAGTATTAAAGATTTTCTAGTTGTTGTTTTTTTAATATTCGTAAAAAAGAAAAGTTGAGCAATTCGTGGTTAATAATTATGTGTGGTAATTAGTGACCGTTTTTTGTTTTTTCCCCCTCCTGAGCACTGCTGCTGAGCTGTACAGCTTATTGTACTTTATCCCTGGCTCCATATTTTGGGGGAGGGCTCGCAACACAAATGTGAACTTGAGCCCCCGTTGTATTGGTGTTCTTCCATCGAAGAAACTCATTTTTGAAGAGGGTTGGGACCAAATTCAGGGTCGCTGAGATCCGATCCCGCCCCTTCCATTGATGAGTGCCGTGTCAATTTCTTTCAATTGCGGCCACCGGTCCCCTTAGGCGTCACAAAAGTCCAGAGGCAACGGTGAGGATCGAACCCACGACCGCTGGATCTACTAGCCGAGAGTCTGACGACTTAACCACTCGGTTACCGAGGCCCCCTCGTGACCGTTAGGCTATGATTATTCGAAAATCGTTAGATACGATCTGGTGTGACGTAGGTTTAAGAAAAACATTTTCTTTATCGTGCCAACGTTTCGATCTTTATTGAGATCATCTTCAGGGCTCAAAGTGTTTGTTTTCTGCGTAATTGTGCCATTCTTGCGTGTCGTGTTGAGAGTGCCACTCTTAGAGTAATGACACATTTACGCAGAAAACAAACACTTTGAGCCCTGAAGATGATCTCAATAAAAATCGAAACGTTTGCACGATAAATAAAATGTGTTTCTGAAACCTACGTCACATCAGTCCGCATCTCACGATTTCCGAATAATGTTAAAAATTATCATAAATCGGCCAGATTGAAGTCGATTTCGTTCAGACGGCAAAAACGAACGATTCAAATGCGGTGAAAACTGCCGCATTGGTGCTTTGCGCAAATTGCCGACCCCGTTCACCGCGGACAATAGTTCCCTTACGGCTTCAATCCTCCGAAAGGCGTGAATTTTTACACGGTACCGAGCAATAGAGGGCAACTGTTTGCAAACGTGGACAATGGTTTTTCTCCAGGACCAGAACCGTATAATGATACTGATATTCCTGGAAAGGGTCATCCACACATGCAACCTACAACGGCTGGGAACCTGGGGTATGGGAAGATTCTCATATTTTTTCGACTCCTGGCCCAGCGGATATCAGTTTCTATTGTGAGGTGGTTAATAACACTCCTAAACTTTTATTAACATATTATTAACAAAACCAATTAAAATTGTGATCTAAAATACGTATTTATAAGCGGATATCAAATTTTGAAGCTTAACAAAATTAACCAGTAACCAGATTATTTTGGGTAAGGCATAATATATGTTTTATTCCATTCTGACGTTTGTATTGCATTGTCTTTTCAATTCAATAAAAGCTTGCTCTATTATTTAGCCCTTTTGTTGATTTAACCACACTCTCTCGTCCGCTATGTAAAACTTAATTAACATGCACATTAAACAATAAAATATTAAACCCAAAACACGATTAAAACAAGAGACAAAGATCATCGTTTACTCATAAAAATTACAGCCCAGAATCGTTTTGAAAAATTAACGTTAGATAATATCATATATAAAATATATATTTCATTAAAAGAAAAACACAATTTTAGACATGTGCCAATTTAAAAAAAAATCCCTTGTGGTAAATAACTCTCCCCTTCAAAATATTGTTTTTACGATGACTTTTATACGTTTTAAACATAATATTGTTCAAAATATACAAGATCTAAAGTTGACTTTCCGGACGATAAACTTTCCAAGGTGTTTGCTTCCGGCCCATGATATTCTAACATCACAGCAAAAACTCTAAATCAGCCTCTTATTTTCCATTTTCTTGTCAGAAATACAAACACAAACAACCTTGAATGACCCTTTTTGACAATACTCCTTTAAAAGTACAATAAAACCTAGTGCAAAAGTTATCTCAATATTCGAATATTTTCTCAGTTTACGGAAAAACATTGAATCATGGATATGTAACCAAACATGTCCATAACCTGCCCCTAACACTAACTATAACCTTAACCTAACCCGTACCTAAGCTACGCCTCACCCCAATCCTACCTACCATGAATCTAACCCGTCCCCAACCCTAACCGTATCTAACCTTGACCCTATTTAACTTAAACTAGCCCGTCCGTAACCCTAAAGCTGGCCATTCACGAATGGAACCGAGCCAAGCCGTACAGCTCCATTTGGAGTGCCTGAAATTTGAGGGGCATTCACGACCACTCCACAGCCAGTCGCTCCGAACGTCTACCAGTGAATTACCTTCTCAAAATGGATGACGATCTCTTGTGCTACTCTTCTGTTTATTTACATATTAAAAGCAAAAAATCGAAGAGAAAATGGTGTAAGAAGTGGCTCCTGAACAGAAGCCGTAATACCCACATCAATTTGATGAAAGATCTTTCTCTTGAACCCGCTGATTGGAGGAACTATTAAGAATGGATGAAACGTCTTATTTATTCATTATATTTAGTGTTCTATTGACCAAATTACTTCTTTCAATTATTTAATCTATTTTGTCAGGTTTTGGTTGAAATGAAAAAACTAGTGCCACGAGCGGGATCTGAATCCACGACATTCGGCTAAATACGCCGCTGCTCTACCACTTGAGCTATCATGACTTCGATCCTCTCCAACACCAAAAAATGGCAAAAAGGGAGAAAATTCGAAAGGTTGAAGGTTGAGATGGGGAGTTGGTGCCCGAGTGGATCGAACTATCGAAGTCAGGATAGCTTAAGTGGTTACCGCAGCGGCGTATTTAGCCGAATGTCGTGGATTCGAATCCCCTCGTGACACTATTTTTTTCATTTTAACCAAAACCTTACAAAAAAAAGATTAACGACTTATTTATATTTACTCCAGCTTGTTACCCCCTTGATTAGAAAACAAAAGAAAGTAATGAGAGAAATCATCACTACTTGAAAGGTTGGCAACAACATTACTATTTCTCGCCACAGGGATGAACTACAAAGAATTTAAGTTCTCTACTACGATTTATGATCATTGTTCGGGGTTATCAATACCGCATCTCTCGTTGCATTTGTATCCTTTGTTTTGAAAACGTCGACCAACTGGTCGAGGATCGAATTTCTTTTATTTCTATCGTGGTAATATAATCATTGTCCACCACTTTCATAAACATGGTAAACTTTCATACAATTCAATCACCTCAACAATAAAATCTCGATTGGATGTCATTACCAATAAAGAATAAACGTTTTTGACTTTTTGAGAATGTACGACGGAGATGTTTGCTCAGTGACAGAAAGACGGAGACTGCGCCAAAAAAACGAGGGTTTTCCCATTCACGACCAGGCCACCGCGCCAAAATCCCCACCCTCCACGCCAGATTTTCCCATTCACGAACGCGCCATGCCGTCGTCGCGCCGTAGATATTTGGAGTGGCGCGATGGAGTTTGGACCGGTCGAATATTCGGCACAGCCGGGCACGCCAGTTCAGTTTTGCCATTGACGTGGTTTTTGGAACGGCGTCGCTCCGTTTGGACTGCTAGGAGCGATCGTGAATGGCCACCTTAACCGTATCTAACCCCAACCCTACTTAACCTAAAACTAGCCCGTCTGTTAAACTAATATGGCTACAACTGTTTAAACGAACTTACAAATATAAATAATAACTATCTAAAAATAAATATATGTAAATTTATTTTTATATACCGACTCTTGCGCAGTTACAGTAAAAATTTGTCATGTGATAATCTTGAGGATAATTTCTTTTAAAGATAAAAAATGACAGTATAAGTAACATTATTTAGTAACAGTACAAGAAATCGGATGGAAACATCGAACAATGAATTCCAATTTGTATTTTGAAACATAAATGATATTTTCATATATTTAAATATTTCCTTTTTCAGCCTGCTGAAACTAGTTAACTTTGGGCCGTCGACTTCTAGTCACAAATGGCCCAAATTTGAACCCATACATAACAATAAAACAAACGCTAACCTAGCCAAACCTAATCTAACCTCAAAAGTTATCCATGCATAAAGTAACTTTCACCGTAACACGATATTAACTAAACCCTAACCTTAGCATTCCTAGCCATATCTAACCGAACCGAAATGGATGACCAGGACTGGTCACGCAAGAAAAATTTGTATATCCGACCAAAAAACATATCCGTATTAAAATTCTTCAAACTCATGTTTCAAAGTTTGAACAAGTCCTTTGTTTAAACACACGTTAGCGCATTATTTTTTTCTTTATTGTGGACAATATCGCGCAGCCGCGAAACCAAAAATTCACATCGCTGTATTTATTTTCAGCGATTTTTGTGCGTATGTTCTTTTCTTATGTGGTATTTGTTTGTTTGGATGGATGCTGGGAATAAAAATGTCATCGGTATAGGTGTTCAATTTGTTACTGGTTCTGCTGCCGTGGAATTTTAGTAGATGAATAGATAAGATTGGGCCTGATTGACAGGCCAGATTTTACAAAAGGTAAGTCTGTGTGGTATGCTAGAAAGCCTTTAACACTGCATCTCCAAATTTGAGTATTGCACTCTAGCTATAGCTCGTTATACAGCATTAATAGATTCAAATTGGTGAAAGGTTGGTTCAAATTGGTTCTGTTAGTGATTTGTCGGATTACAAATTAAGGGATACACATTAGATATTTATGTACGAAGCACAACTTTACTGACAGCCAATTACCATTGTTTACTCTTGGCTAAATCGATAACGCTTCGAACAAATTCCAACTAAGTTGGAAGAAAGGAAGCAAATGCGGTCTTAAACATCGCCTTGAACGAGAAAAAGGGCCACAACTTAACCGATCGTATTGTTTCTTTTTCCAAGGGGGAACGCCCTATTTGGAAAAGGGCCATAAATTCACTTTTCAGCCGGCAAACCGACAAACGCAATTACGGACACCGTGCCGATAGGACTCTCATTTTCTCAGGCCATCGCCAAATCTCGATTCTTTTCCCAATAACCCTTCCAATAACTCGACTCGATATTTTCTAATTTATAAACTCTGGTGAATTGGAGAGGTTTGAAAATAAAGAGGCCGAGTTCTATCCGGTGACCATCTAGACATTGATGCGGTCCTGGTTAAAAGCTTGATGCTAACGGCCTCATTAGTGGGACCCATTCGTATCAGGACCCGTTGACCGTTATAAACTTTTTACACGTGCTGGACGTTTTAGTCACCGGCTTCTTGAAAATTCCGGACATGAAGAAAAAGTTAATAGCGACAAAATTAATTGTAACCAGTTTTATTGACACTCAGAGAAACAATATCAATACAATACAAAAAAGTTATTATGCGCCTTTTTTCTGAAAGGTTACCACCAAGTCATGTGAAGCAGGATACTTCTACTGATTTCCTAGCCTTAAATCGTCGGATTATTTGTGTGATAGAGGTTCATACTAAAACTATTCTTCCTATTGCTGAAGACTTCTTAGGTCTAAAATCTTGTACAGTAGAGCTACTAGTAAAAGGGTTCAAAACAGCACAACACAAAATTTTAAATAACCAGAGCTATAGTTTCATCATATGTGGTTTAGTGAAATTGTTTATGGTTAAAAACATTAAGCCATGAATCTCGTGATTTCTGGGTGACATGAGATATGTCAGCTGTACAATATGGAGTACGATTTTAACTGCTTTCCTAGCCTTACATTGTCGGACACATAACAAAATTTTAAATAACCAGAGCTATAATTACTTCATATGAGGTTTAGTGAAATCGTTTAAGGTTAAAAAAATTAAGCCATGTGTTTGAGCTCGTGCATTTTTCTTAATATTTAAAGGTACTAAACTTTCAAGAAAATGTTTCCTTTATAATTTTTCCTTTCATTCCCCTTTTCCCATTTCAATTTATTTTAAACTCATTAATTCACTACTTTCGTGGTCCGCTTAACCAATTAATTAAGGTTTTTAGTTGAGATGAAAAAAAGTTAATGGCACGAGCGGGATTCGAACCCACGACCTTCGGCTAGATACGCCGCTGCTCTACCACCTGAGCTATCGGGACCTCGATCCACTCGGACATCAACTTCCAATCTCAACCCCACCTTATGAGTTTTTCCTCCTTTTTGCCATTTTTCAAATGTCGTGTAATCGGATTGGATTCTCGCCGACAAATGAAATGGCCACGGAGAGCTTTAGTGAAGTGTACTTCATTTCAATCATTAAATTCACTAAATTCATTAAATTCGACCACGAAATTAGTGAATTTACCATGTCTGGGTGAGACATGAGATATGTCAGCTGAATTACATGGAGTACGATTTTAACTGCTTTCCTAGTCTTCCATTGTCGAACACACCACAAAATTTTAAATAACCAGTGCTGTAATTACTTCATATGTGGTTTAGTGAAATTGTTTAAGGTTAAAATAAATTAAGCGATGAATCTCGTGATTTCTTGGTGAGGCAGATGATTGATGTCAGCTGATGTAGACGTAGACAGTAACATTTGATACCGTATTAGAAGTTATGATTTGCGGCAGGCGAATGCGATTTCCCGCCAGCCTTCGTGTAGCTGCACCAATTAAACGTCTGGTATTTAAGTAGTGACACAAGAAACACCTCAAGGATCCATCAGCGACTTACGACTCAATCACCTTCCCGTCATTTCTCAATAACGAGATCGACCCAGGATTAAGCGTTATTTAATGGGAGGAGAGAAGTCTCTTGCTCAACTGGCCGCGCGGTACGACCCGCGGGTCAATTGAAACATGACTTTGAGTCAATTAGTCTCCAACACGAACCCGGGCCCGTGGATCAATCTTGATCAGAAAATAATCTCCGTTTTCATTTAACGATACGTTTCGAACCGGCGAGCCACTAATTGGCAGGCCTGTTTCAATTAAAATGGATTAGAACATCATTTATTTCCCATGCTAAATAAATGTTATGAACGGCTTGTCGTCTGTTTCTCACTTTAACATTCATTCATAAAATTGTTAAGAAATTCGTTCGGCACTCTTTTTCAATTTGTGCGGGCATCACGATTGTAATTCATTCAAATTATTATACCTGATAAGCCCTGCATAAATCACATATCCGAATTTTTAAATCATAATGCTTCTCACTTGTATAAAAGTTTAACAACTTCTGAAATTATACATTTAAATTATAATCATCTTAGATACCTACCACTACACTTAACAATGCTAAAAACACTAATGCCAGAAACACACTTACTCAATGCTACGCCATGCGACGCTACCTGATGCTACCCGATGCTACCCGACGCCTTGCCACGTTTTGGTGGGGGTGCACATCTATCCGACGCAAATAAACGTCGCGTACAGTCCACAGCGTTTGTCACAATAATCAGTATCACAATCGCAACGCATCTTTTGTTCTTAATACACTATTTTGGGCAAAACCTTGCAATAAATTGTTTGTTAAACTTAATTGTTTTAAATAAAGTTACTCTTAACCATCATAATTAAACAATGTTTATAAAAACTTATGCATTTTTGATCTCGTTTAATTTGGTTTACATTAAAATAACTTGTTGTAATTAATATAACGACAGTAATGCACGTAGTTTGAATAAAAATATGAGTGTGCGGTTCTTTTGTCTTCGACTGTACTCGATGCGACCCGACGAAAATCTGGACAGTGGGGATCGCAGAGCGTAAAGTAAGTTAGCGTGGCATAGCATCGGACAGATGTGCACGGGGGTAATGCAACCTTATGGAAAATCCGAGTTTGGATTTGCGTCGGGTAGCGTCGCGTGGCATAGCATCGGGTAAGTGTGTTTCTGGCTTAAAGAGTCGAACAAGAGCTCGCTGGCATGGCCCCAAGCCTCAGACAAAAAATCATTCAACATACTAACTAGAAAAGTGCCTAAAATTATTACCACACAGAGAATTATCGACCAGCGATGATTAAGAATTGATGATTGGAATGTGGTCCAAAATGTAGAAGTCGTATCTTTTTGCAACTTTCGTCTTTTATTAATCCTTCCTCAGGGCTGATAATTAGTTGAAAAACATAAATAAAAATTCACTAATTTCGTGGTCCGCTTGACCAATTAATATATTACAATTAATTAAGGTTTTTTGTTGAGATAAAAAAGTCAATGGCGCGAGCGAAAAATGGCAAAAAGGAGGGAAAATTCAAATGGTGGGGTTGAGATGGGAAGTTAGTGTCCGAGTGGATCGAAGTCACTGCTCAAGTGGTAGAGCAGCGGCGTATCTAGCCGAAGATCGTGGGTTCGAATCCCGCTCATGCCATTGACTTTTTTATCTCAACTAAAAACCTTAATTAATTGTAATAAATAAAAATACTGAATTAATTATACACAATTTTTTTCGAAATGAAAAATTTGTGTCACAATCGGGATTCGAACCCACGACTTTCGGCTAAATACGCCTCTGCTCTACCACTTGAGCTACCGTAACTTCGATAGCCCATGCCGCGATTTGCTTACAATTGGAATAAAAACGCGTAGTCGAAATGAGAAATTTGTGGCATGGACGATCGAAGTCATTGTAGCTCAAGTGGTAGAGCAGTGGCGTATTTATCCGAAAGTCTTGTGTTCGAATCCCGCCTGTGACACAAATTTTTCATTTCGAAAAAATTATGTATCATTAATTGAGTATTTATGCAATTAAGCATAACCTGATAAAATAATTTAAAAAGTTATTATAAATAAAAATAAAATAAAAGCGGCATGTTCAGACACTTCCGTCATTTTTTATTTTTGTTTTTACTTTGTACAATATTAAGTTTTTGCTGGTTAACAAATAAATAACTTAATAAATAAATAATAAATGGGGGCGTCGGTGGCCGCAATGGTTTAAGCGTTGACACGGCGCTCGTCACTGTAAGGTAAAGGTCCTGGGTTCGAATCCAGCAGCCCTGATTCGAACCCGACATACTTACAAAACTTTTTAAAATTATTTTATCAGGTTATGCTTAATTGCATAAATACTCAATTAATTATACATAATTTTTTCGAAATGAAAAATTTGTATCACAGGCGGGATTCGAACCCAAGACTTTCGGGCAAGCCCATGCCGCGATTTGCTAACAATTGGAATACAAACGGATAGTAGAAATGAGAATTCGGTGTGCATGGACGATCGAAGTCATTGTAGCTCAAGAGTAGAGCAGCGGCCTATTTACGCGAAAGTCGTGGGTTCGAATCCCACCTGTGACACAAATTTTTCATTTCGAAAAAATTATGTATAATTAATTGAGTATTTATACAATTAAGCATAACCTTATTAAAATAATTTTAAAAAGTTAGTATAAATAAAAATATAAACAAAAGCGGCACGTTCAGACACTTCGGTAATTTTTTATTTTTATGTTTTTACTTTATACAATATTAAGTCTTTACTGGTTAATAAATAAATAACTTAATAAATAAATAATCTAATTAATAGTTAGTATTCATAGTAAATCGTACGTGACGGTAAATCGTAAGTATCCCTGAGGAATGCTTAATAAAAAAACCAAAAGCTTGGCAAAAAAGATACAAAGATACGACTACTTCATTTTGGGCCACATACCTGACCCAATCATCAATTATTAAAAGAATTACACAAGTTCATTAACCATCAATATTCCACATATAACAGAATCACTGACCACTGAATACGACTCATTATGAATTGTGTCTATAAGCATAATATAAAGCCCAACAACAATATATCATGCATTTTCACTTCGCACCTCTATATACACGATTAAGTTCACTCCACCCATAGCATCAATGAAATTAACCTTCTCTTCTTCCTAAAGCATTTTCTTTCTAATAGGTCAAGCAGGTCAAATATCCGGAAAACGAAAAATCTTCGTTATGACCTAATTCTAAAACCCTACCTCAACTCCATAAAAGCGCAATAAGCTTCCTAACCTATCTATTCAACGCTGTCGTTCTCACTTTCTCAGATTAAAACATCCTTAAGGATCATTTAAACGAAACAAACCATCTAACCTTCATGAATAACCAGCCTTTTGGCTGTAATAGGTAAGATTCTATGTGTGTTTTCCTTCTTCTTTTCCTTCTTCTTTTCTTTACCTCCTACCATTACGTTTTTCAATTAACTATCCACCCTATATCCTTCTATCCTGTTGTAAGAACTAAGTAATTTTTGTTGATCAGACTTTCTTCTGGTAGCTCTCATATCTATATCATCTGTTTTCCCAGGGTGCTTCTACACCCTCCATCGGTTCCTGCCACCTTGTCCTCTTTCGTACGCCTAAAATCCTAGTTCCCTCTTTATTCTCCCCACTTTGATTACTTATTGTATGCTTTAAGATGAGCTTAAACTTCTAATGAATTGTTGTGTACTTTTTTTCTACAGGCTGGTTCCAAGCAGATCTGTACATCGATATGACGTAAATTCCAACTGCAGGCTCTAATTCCTGGCCTCTTTCTTCCTAAAGATATCCCCACATTTTCACAACTTCTGTATACCTCTACATTCAGTCGTTTCTTCCTCATCCGTGCCTCCAACCCATGGACTACCCTCTACCCTTCTTCTCTACATCCAACAAGCCCCATCCTTTAAGAACATGCCTCCTCCCTTTAAGACCCTACTCTTTCATTGCTTCATTTACTTCAAAATACGAATTAGCTCCAAAGTTTTGTAATTGTTCGTTGTTAGTTTTATAATAGAGTATTTTCATTTTGAAGGACTTAAACTCAATTAGCTCATACCCAGCCGAACGTAAAAAGTCCGAGACAATTGTGTCCGCTTTCCTTCTTCTTATCCTTACGTTTTCAATAAACTACCACCCTATATCCTTTAAGATATCGTGTATCGTAAGAAGTAAGGAATTTTTGTTGATCAGACTTTCTTCTGGTAGCTCTCATATCTATATCATCTTTTTTTCCCACGGTGCTTCTACACCTTCCATCGGTTCCTGCCACCTTGTCCTCTTTCGTACGCCTAAAATCCTAGTTCCTTCTTTATTCTCCCCACTTTCATTACTTATTGTATGCTTGAATATGAGCTTAAACTTCTAATGAATTGTTGTGTACTTTTTTTTCTACAGGCTGGTTCCAAGCAGATCTGTACATCGATATGACGTAAATTCCAACTGCAGGCTCTAATTCCTGGCCTCTTTCTTCTATCAGATGATATCTTCCTAAGATATCCCCTCATTTTCAAAACTTCTGTATACCTCTGCATTCAGTCGTTTCTTCCTCATCCGTGCCTCCAACCCATGGACTACCCTCTACCCTTCTTCTCTACATCCAACAAGCCCCCATCCTTTAAGAACATGCCTCCTCCCTTTAAGACCCTACTCTTTCATTGCTTCATTTACTTCAAAATACGAATTAGCTCCAAAGTTTTGTAATTGTCAACTGTTAGTTTTGTAATGAAGAATTTTTATTTTGTATGTATAAATTATCTGTAAATAAACATTAATATTTATTTAGAAATCGTGAGATGCGGTCTGGTGTGACGTAGGTTTCAGAAAAACATTTTCTTTATCGTGCCAACGTTTCGATCTTTATTGAGATCATCTTCATGGCCTGGGATTTACAAACATTGTTTACATATAACAATTACATATAAACACAAAATAGCAAAATCTCACTGGCACTCTCGACACGACACGCAAGAATGGCACAATTACACAGAAGACAAACACTTTGAGTGAGTACAAATACTTTGATTGAATATATAAAAATTATATTTTGCATTGCATAAATTCACTTTTCCACATCCAAAATGTAATTGTTATATGTAAACAATGTTTGTAAATCCCAGGCCATGAAGATGATCTCAATAAAGATCGAAACGTTGGCACGATAAAGAAAATGTTTTTCTGAAACCTACGTCACACCAGACCGCATCTCACGATTTCTAAATAAATATCGATTAACGGTCACTAATCACCACACAAACATATTAATTGTATAGTCTTATCAGGCTTGAATATTTGTAAATTCGCTGTAATCATAATTATTTATTTAAAAAGATTTATGTTCTAGGATAAAGTTTATTTTAGATAATTTTATTGCTACAGATAATGCATTTCGTTCAGAATAAAGTTTCCTTTATTTTACAAAAAACTTTTAAATATCACGGTCAAAACAACTATTAGTAATATTTTATCGAATTTTACAATCTGTAATATGATCGAGAGGAGGATAATTTGAGATAAATTACAGTAAGACTTGTGCAATGCGTAAAATAGAAGCAGTTATCAAGATTCAGAAAAAGCTAAACATGTGTAATTGAAAAATTAGCATTTCATATGCTAATGTTGTTACAATTTATGCCTCTTTGTGTCTTGACCGTTTTGAAATTATTGTTTATCTTTTTACTCTTTGTAGTATTTGTTTTTTTTAGATGAAAGACTAGCAATTATTTATCAAGAAACAAGTCTAGGCTTATCAGAGCGTTATGCTGGATTATTGTGAAAAAAAGGTTAAAATCAAATCGCTATTACATCCTTTTGATAAAATTCATAAATTGAAGGTTGTCTCAGCCCAAGTTTTCAAGCATAGGTAGCATACTAATTCCCGGACTTGAGACTCAGGTGTGAAGAAAAAGTTCCGAACCAAGAAAAAATCCAAATTATAAAAGTAAAGGCAATCACCATATTCATGGATGCTCAGATGTTCGGGTGAAGTTTTGAGGCTAAATTGAATTTCAAGGTGGCTCATCCCCGCGTCAAAAACATCCTCACTCGTCGGGGGCGGCGATAATGAGCTCTTAGGCCAATTATTTAATAGTGGAAACCATGAATCACGGCAAAGGCCACCCCCCTCCTTGAGATTTATGACTGGTCGTTATTTATAATAACGTTTCAACAATTCAAACCTTGGATGAAAAAAGAGAAAAAAGTCCTGCTATGTACGGAGTGACATTTCAACCGGAATGCAATTCCGTTTCTTTGCTGAGTTGACATCTTGGTCCGAATACCAACTTTTGACAGGGAAAATTAAAATGGTAATTAATTTTCGTACATTTTCTCTTTTCTCCAGATTTTGATGTATTTCACACTGTGAAACAATTTTATGCAAAAAATATAACATTCAGATAATAGAAATTATCTTAATGTTTCTGCCCTGGTATGTACTTTATTATACAAACGTAAAGCCTTTTTTTAATATATACAGGGTGACTGGCGATAACTGTCGAAAATTTCAGGAGGTTTCTACTCACTATATGCAACAAAAAACTTCCTATAAACCCCTGTCCAAATCTCAAGTAAAGAAGTAATTTTAGGTTTTGGATTTTTTTTAATTTTTTGACTTAGGTCCACTAAATTGCTTAAACTTCAGAATTACTGACTGTAGAAAAATCTGATTGTGCCACCTGGAAGAACGTTAAATTTTCTGTAAGGAAACCTACTTACATTGCAGAAGTGATGAAAACACTGTTCTCCACAGTAACCGTAAATAAAGTGCATATCAGTAAGATGTGCATTAGAAAACAGGGAGATAATTTAAATCACCAACCTGAGGAACTTGCCAGCTGATAACATAAAGCAAACTGATTGAATTGATTAAAGAACTGACACGAAACTCAAGAGTCAGACGGATTTCCTGGAAATACTGAATGTGCCCCCCTTTCATCAACATCATTTTTTTTTCAACAAAATGCAAAATTTCTGAGCCTTCCAGAAGGGCAATCCAAAAAGGTCGGTATACTGCTGGAAGCTAGTTGAATGGAGAACTTTTGGGGAAATTCGCAAAGCTCCAGGAGGTTGTAGTTATTAACAGTTCCAACATTAGAAAAAAAAACCAAATTTTAACATTTTTGTTTTTTCTAAATTTTTCGTGCACTTTTTCATTAATTCTGCAATGTAAATAGGTTTCCTTACAGCAAATTTAATGTTCTTTCAGGTGGAACAAACCAGATTTTCTACAGTCAGTAATACTGAAGTTTATAAGCAATTTAGTGGACCTGAGTCTCAAAATTAGCAAAAAAAAATAAAACCTAAAATTACTTCTTTACCGTTGAGATTTGGACAGGGATTTATAGGAAGTTTTTTGTTGCATATAGTGAGTAAAAACACTTCCTGAAATTTTCGACACTTATCGCCAGTCATTTTATGTAGGCGTCAACCGACAAAAGGGTTATTTACGCCTTAAGTTAACTCTATTATGGCTAGATTTGTAATTAAAATATTTGAAAATAGATTAGTTTTCTTAAGAATTCTTTTCTGCCTGTCAATTGTTATAGTGTTGACTCCTAAAAGTTCTGAGAGGGAGTATGGTTTAGTACAACTTTTCCTATCGTCTCATATGCTCTACAGGTTGTGAAAATATGTTTCCCAGTAATAGGCACGTTAGACACTACACCGGCAGGGGATCTTCCTCGGCCATGATATGGCCTTGTGTGAGGTTCGTGTGTCCTATTCTTACACGAGTTAGAACGGATTCTTCATGTCTTGAGGATCGAAAAGATGATCCCCAAGGTTTGACTTGGGGTTTAACTTCTTTCATTTTAGCATTTCTATTTCTATATCAAACTCGTTGCCACGCTACCCACATCATTTCTTTCAAGTCCAAATCCTAATGGGGAGTAAAGCTTGACCGTTTGCCATATTCAAGCCCGTTTTGAGGCTTTATCCGCTGCTTCATTCCCCTACTATTCCGCTGTGCCCAGGTACGCAAAGGAACAGAGCCGTGCAGAACAAGCAGTGTATTTAAAATGTTCTGCACAAGAGGATGGGGAGGGGAAATGTTTTTCTACTTCAACAAAGCGGACTGTGAGTCAGTGCAGATTATAAGTTTTAAAAATCTCGAGGTTGCCACTTCCTTGCATCGCGTAGAGTTCAGCGGTACAGTTGCTGCAGGCATGGGGTAAACAAACCATATACTGGCGGTCTCCACAGACTAACGCTGTACCAGTCCCAGCATGGTCCTTTGATCCGTCTGTATATCTAAATGTTGTTTCCTCACGCGAAGCCTTAATCGGTTTTGTATTACTAAGCATTTTTAACACAACTATTAGTTCCTAAATGTGCGGGGTGATGAACCTGTTGGTTCGTTCACCTATCAATTTGATATGCTTATCATCGCTGTGTTGGTTTCGACAGCGTTTCCGCGGTTGGTGGCCCAGCCTATAGGAGACGAAAACACCTACTCCCTTGTCCACCTGCTACCTAAGTCCCTTGTTGGAGTTCGGACAAAGTGGTAAGCGTCCGTAGCGATCATAACTTCTAGTTCCATTATGGTACATTAAGACCGTTGCTTGTGGAATAGGAGAGTGAAATACGGTTCATAATTACATAACTTCTTGTTACTCCTGCGACCTCTGTCTACATGTGTCTAAAAGAACGAAGACCAAATGGTATGACATATGTCGGTATGTGAACCCATCGCGAACTGAGGAAGGCCGAGGCCGTAACGCCTATGACCCAAGGAACCTAGTTCAACCCAAGAGGGCAAAATGGATTTTGAAATGGTTGCCTGTCTCCAGGTTGATTCCAATAACGTGCAGAAGGCCTAACTGCCGATGATCAGATATGACAGGGGTGGAGCGCATCTTGAAGAGGTGATCTCTGTCCAGGCACCATTTTGCCAAATGATGATCTTTCTCTTGTCAGGCCCTTTACCATCAAAGAGCATATGGCGTTTTCAAGTGTTTCCTTAAGCATCACTCCAAACCCAAGGAACGGAAGATTTTTGAAAAACAATTATATAACGACAAACTCAAGAAAGAAGAAATTTTTTAGACTAGTAGAGCTTACAGGAGAAGATTGTAGTTGTAGTAGTGGAGTTTGTTAACTTTGATAATGAATATACTGGAAGGAGTGTAATAAAGATAACAACGAGTATAAATGAATATTTCGGAACTTTACAAAAATTATAATAAAAAAATGGAGGAAGAGATAAATCAACTGACGGAGCAAAGGATGCGGAAAAGCGGTATGAAAAGAGAGTCAAAATAAATACCTACAGACACAGGACAAAGCCTACGGAAACCCAGATAAAAAAGAAAAATAAAGCAATAAACATGAATGAAGATGAAAGATCAAGAATGAAAATGAGCAAAATACTCAATAGAACTGGTCTCAAGTTTTCAAAACAAAATGTGAAAGTTTTTCATACAGAAAAAATTTGAAGACCATTGAACAAGTTGGAAGGACTAGAGATGGGGTTGTTAAAAAAAAATTGTGACTAAATGACCCATTTGATGTAAAAGAAACACCACTCTCCCATCGCTGGAGAAGGATAAGTGACGTCAGAGAGAACAATCGAGACGATTAAAGCAAGGCAACACTCCTTGCTTAAGGCGTGGCCCAACCTACACTGTTGTAGTTTATCAACTAATGGAATTCCTAACACAAGTAAATAAAATACTACTGGAACAAAACCCTGAATTTATGGTGTCCACCGAAAAACCACCTCAACCCTCAATATAATTTTAAATCTTCATACATCCCAACTGTCGACAGCGCACCATGCTTACTTCTAGCAGCTTGTTGGATGAGTAAAGAACATGGTGACTACCGGTTGCTTCAGTTGCGTTAGCGAACTTTGATCTGGTGACTACGCGGTTGGGGTCCGCGTCGGTAGGGTTAAGAACTCAAGGTAGCCAAGCAAATTCGCAGTTTTCTTTCCACTCCAAGCACTATTAGCAACCTGTGCGACCATTGGTACCCTTAGAGAGCGAGGACGAAGCGCCTCATAAATTTACGATTACGTCCAGTACTGAAAAAACATTAGAAACAATCCTCTGTGAAGTAAGTTGAGCCATCGCCCATGCCAATATTTGACCCATTATATCGCGTCACTATAAAATTTGATAAGCCGTACGGTCGTCGGGATAGGTGCAGGTTAAATATCCTGTCCATATTTGTGTTTTAAGGTTCACATCGAAAGAATTTCGCTATATTTAGTGTTGGGTGAATACGGAACGCGTCTGACAGACCAACACAGCGAAAATTGACAAAGCAAAACGATATCGAACAAATTTAAAACGTTCGATTTTAGACCTAGCTAAAAAGTTAAAAAGCCTGATGTTATATCCCGTAATCCTACCTAATGAAGACAGTAAGATCGTCTTTTTATCGATCTCACCAACAAATCTAGATCTAAATTTACATGCAATAGTAAAGGGTGTCTCAAAATTAACGCCAGATTTGAATTTGCCGCCATTTTTGCAGTAAATTGATGGCAACCCTGAAAAAAGAACAATTTGACAGCTGAGAATTTAGGGTTAGTAAAAATGGAGCGTTATACGATACAACAACGTGTTTTCATTATTGAACAGTATTTCAACTAAGTTTTTCTATCAATTCTTGTCCACGACACCGAATTGATGTTCCTGGGTTTTCACCAACACTCTCACGCACTGCTTCGATATTGAACGGCTTGTTGAACGACCGGTGTGTTTACCGTCTCCAACTGATCCAGTCTCCCTGAATTTTTCAATTAATCTTTTCACAGTTGAGGTTAAAACCTATTTTGACCATATTTTGTATACAATTTTCGAACTGCGGCCGCCAAACTTTCATTATTTTTGAAATATTGTTCCGGCATAGTTTCAAAAATAGCGGCAAATTCAAATCTTGCGTTAATTTTGGGACACCCTACATATTAGCCTTGACAGTATATCTATACAGAAACCTAGAAAAAACATAATTTATTTTAATGGATCACAGACAAAGACGGGACTATAAGGAGACCAGGATAGGAAAGACCAATTTACAAACTTTTACAAGAAAATTTCATTCTAAAGGTCTTCGAAGGAGCGTGATCGTTTCCGATCAACATGGTCAACCTAGTTTAGATATTTTTAATTATTGTTAGTGCTAGGCTTACTTAGACATTCTTTATTATATCTTTTCCATCAAAACTTTGCTAAATCAACAGTAAATTGTATAAACACATTTTCATCATAAGTTTTCCGTATTGTTAATTTTGATTGTGTCTAAGTTTATTCTTTAACTTTAATAGGATATAAATAAAATGGAGGATTTTATTTTCACAAAATCCCAATAGCACGTTTCTCCGACACTTACGTTAGCCCAGCCGACGTGAAAAATGAAATTGATAGATCGCCCATTAAGAAAGTTCCAAGACGAAGACCACATCACTCGAACTTTATTAACGCCCTTGTGCTAACATAAATTCTCAATTTAATACTCCATAAAGGCAACTTTTAAAATAGACAAATCATGGTAGCTTTAAGCCAAAAAAAAGCCTCAATGAAAAAGTCATTTCTTAAAATGTATCGTATTTGGTGAAACCCTTATATTTCTATTTCAAGCCTTACAAACGGATAATTTTCTATCAGCTACACCGAAAGGTTAATTCAATTGTAAAATAATTATTAAGCTGCCTTATTTAGTTAGCATGAAAAAATGATTATTCAGCGCTAAACGAACGTAGTATTTTATAAATATTTTAAATTATTCTAATTTTGATTAAAAAAAATTGACATAATTTATACATTTGTACATTTTACCAATACTGAGGCTTAAAAAGTGCTTTGCATATAAGACACCCTTTAGAAAAAATTAATAATTATTTGTCTAAATTTATCATTGCAGAATCTGTGTTGCCCCAGGGTTCTTATTTAGGACCCTTATTATTTCAGATGTTTAATTATAATATTGCTGAAGTTCTCCTTCGTAATAGAAATCTTGCACTTTGCACTCCATCGTCAGACTATTTTTTTCGTTCGGCCTGTCGTCAACTATTTCAGAAAGCAGAAAACACACTTACAAAAAAATACTAACATGCGCAAAAACCATTTGCACCACTAAAAGCACCGCGTAACATAAAACGCCTGAAAAAAGCTAAAATACACTGAGGAGGATTACGATCAAACTGCGGCCCGAAAAATACAATTCACCCTTTCATGTTTTCAGTGTCGACTAATCACACTTTCCTGTCGAGAATATTTTGACAGTTTTGGGTTGTCAATTTTTTGATTAAAAAAGTTTGCCGAGTAACTTTTGAAACAATACAATTTATTTGTACCTGGCATACTTTTACTCAGTATTTGACATGTATTTCCCTAGCCAACCTGGTTGTAACGTTATTTGATTAAAATCATAGTACGGGTAAGTTAAAAAAAAGAACTATACAGACAATAATTAGAAGGATTATTACCAACTGTAATTAAAACCATAAATATTTGTTCATGAGCTCAATATTTTGTTGAAATAAATAACATTACAAACAGATATTGGAACATACATTTCTTCTACTGTTATCCGGGGTTTTAACAGAAATTTATCAAAATCATAGCATAAAAAAGGACCATGTATATAGACATTGATTAGAAGGTTGATGGAATTATATTCCAGAAAAAAGTGCTCAAGTTCATTAATTTCGAAAACTAAGAAACATTAAAAACATGTACTGTATAGACATTGTTTTCGGCCGCCTTCGGTTTTAACCAGTCTTTCACTAAAAACCAAAATTAATAATTTATATATATACATATACATATAGACACACATATATATATATATNATTAAAATCAAATTGTATAGGTATAGACTAAACTTAAAATGAACTACATACATTCTACAACTAAAATTGAACTGTATAGATATAAACTAAAATTAAATTGAGCTGTATAGTTATAGACTAAAATTAAAATTGAATTGTATAGATATAGACTAAACTTAAAATGGAACTACATACAATCTACAATTAAAATTGAACTGTATAGATATAAACTAAAATTAAATTGAGCTGTATAGTTATAGACTAAAATTAAAATTGAACTGTATAGATATAGACTAAACTTAAAATTGAACTATATAGGTATAGTGGTGTCGGTGACGCAACGGTTTAGGCGTTGACACGGCGCTCATCACTGTAAAGTAAAGGTCTCGGGTTCGAATCCACCTGCCCTGCATTCGAACTCGTCATACTCACAAATGGGCTTTTTTTCAAAAACACCGGCAACCCGAGGGTTTATACCTCTGCTGTTGCGAACGCTCGTAAAAAAAAATATATATATATAGGTATGGACTAAAATTAAAATTGAACTATGTACAGTCTAAAATTAAAATTGAACTGTATATAGACTAAAATTAAAATTGAACTATATACACACAGTCTAAAATTAAAATTGAACTGTATATAGACTGGAATTAAAATTGAACTATATAAATATAGACTAAAATTGAAATTGAACTGAATAAATATAGACTAAAATTAAAGTGAACTGAATAGATTTCTATCTATTCTAGGGAAAAGTACGTTCATTAGTTCAATGTTTTGTCGAAATAAATAACATTAACATATAAATATAGTTTAACGACACACTTAAATCCATTTTTTCAACACCGACATGCCGAAGGTTCATATAACCCGTTGGTTGAAACACCCTCGTAAAACATAAATATATAGTTTAAAAAATAAGAGAACACAGGCATAACATGCCAATAAAACCATTCCAAGTATTTGTAACTATTCAACTGTTGTTATAGCTAATCAGTGGACAATTTTTCTACATTACAATTATCGTCCTATCTCAAAGATTAGTGGCGTATTTTTACATTCACTTTATATACATTTGCATTGGGCAATAACAGTTGGTCCGCCGATTTTCGCTGGTTTCCGTTTGTCGGAGTTTCGGCATCAACTAGCTGCACATTTTTGTGTGACTTCCGCTCAATTTTTTTCAATTGGAAACTAGCTTTATCTAGACTAAACATCGAGTTTTTTTAACTAATCGATTACGAATCATGTTCGAAAGTTCGTGCGGTTTTTAAGCATTTTTCATTTGAAGTTATAATATCGGAAAGGTTTTTTTTCCCGTTGAGAGTTCTAATGGCCAAAGGGGAAACTCCGGAAGAATCCTGAAACACCCGTAACATTGAAAATCAGGACCGCAGGCCGCTAATTGATGGTGCGGCCGTCGTTCTGCACAAGAAATGATTGATGGATTGGCGCAGATCGCCGCTTTCCAAACGGGGTTACAGACACTTTCGAAAGTGCGAGCGTTCTACTAAATTTGAAGAAAACCGGACTCTCGAGTGGAAACGCAACTCAAAAGAAAAGTGGATAAAATTGGTCGCTTACCATCTGAACCTTTTTCCAGAATTATATGCTTTATAAATGAATTCTTATTGGAATGCAAAATCGAACACATGGTATATCCTATAACCAATGGCAGCAGTGGGAAAGTTTTTTTTCTTTGTACTTCTTCTTCTTAGTTTAAAAAAAAAAAAAAAAATGAAATGGTTAGGATTGAGCCGGTCACATTTTTATAAGACCAACCTCCGAGCAAACAATGCCATATTTTACATCAGATTGGCATAGTAAATATTAAAGAAAAATGTAACACTTCATTTATTGAGTAAAAATTAAAGTTCTCGTAGGAAATGAGTCAAACGTTTTCTCATTTTTCCCCTCTTTCTGTTTTAAAATATTAAACACAGCGATCTTTATATAGAAAAACTAATTGCAATTTTGATTTCCCTAGCAAGAATACTTTGATTTTTAAAATACATAAATTTGGTTTTTGTTGTTCACATTCAAACGAAAAACATTGTTTACAAATTTCTAAGTAAACAATCTGTCCCTCCACATCCATCTAAATATTCAACTGATGGGTAATGTGCAAAGGCAGTTCCACATCAAGTCATGGGACAGCAGATCATTGGCATACGGCAAAAAGAAGATAGGATCCATCACAGACCCTTGAGGTACTCCATGTACATGTTCAACAATCTTGTTAATACTCCAAATGGCACCTTTATACATTGACTCCGTATTGTCAAATAAGATTAAGTGAATTCTCCTGATGCCAAAATCATCTAGTTTTTGTATCAAGGTGGTATGCGTGTCTAAAGCTTTGGTTATATCCAATATCGTGATATACTGGTGAGGAAAAATTTCCAAGCGCATTCTCAGCTCTATTCTTTTAGGAATACAAATTGTTTGCAATTTATAATATATATTTTTAACAAAAAGGAAATTAGTCTGTTTATAAGTAGTTTTTCAAAAACATTCAGGGATGTTGACATTCTAATAGAAACTTTGAAATATTAAAGTGTGTTCACGTTTGATATTTTATTTACTAAAAAAATTGGAAAAAAGAAATTTCGTTGGTCCAACGTTCTCTGATTCCCAACCGGGTGATACGAATTTATCCAATTTTACCGTAATGATGAGGCGATGCTGTCACGGCCGAATCATAAAGCGGTCGTTTTTTCCACGTCACCCTTTGTCGTCGGCGATCGTACCTGCGGAAAGAATCCCGTACTTGGCGAACCCCGGGCCGAATGGGGACGAGCGGAGAGAATCGATTGGAGTCCCGTGGGAACTCGTCTGTCCCTCATTCCGGGTGTCAACATGTCACCGGCACCCGGGTAAGCTGAAATTCCACCATTTTATTACGGTTCGACGCGGGGGAGCGGCTGCCATTTCGGCCGGTCCGACGTTTTATCGAATCGGCCATTTCCTGTAAAACGTTTCCAACCTCGTTCCACGGACCGAGGGGCAGGAAAATACAATTTCACGGAAACGGCGGCGGCGGCGTCGCGCTTAAAGTTGTCCCTCGTCTCATAATAATACGCAAAAATGGATAGATCGTTTTCCCGTAGGGAAAGTACTGTTGCAACAAGTGGCTCATAGTGGTCAAATAACACGCAAGTTCAACCTAGTGGGACTATATATTATTTTATGAGTCGAGTCTTATTTCGTTATTTTTGTGTAATTCGAAGTAGTGAAAAAGATGATTACATATTTCAATTATACACATTGATACATTATACACTAACATGCAAAAATTCCACCCCCTTATAAATTGATTTGCATATATGTTTATATATTATTGGAGGTTTCACGTTTCCGGACGCTTAATAATTGAGTTTTTGTCTAAAAAAGGTTAGGGATGGACAAAAAGACGGATAGATTAAATTTGTTGTAGTTTTTAATTAACATTTCAATATCGCGTATTTTCTCCTCTTGCCTTAATTACATCTCAAAGACGCCTCGCCATACTTTCTACCAGTCTGGAAATGTCACTTTGCTGGAGGTTAACCTATTCTTCGGAAAGAGATCTTTCAAGATCGTGGAGTGTATCAGGAAGTGATGGACGACTCTTATTCATCTTTTGAGGTTATCCCATAAATCTTCGATGGGGTTCAAATCTGGAGAAAGAGCTGGCCAAGGCTAAGACCGTGATGTTATGCTGTTGAAGGAACGTTTGTTCTATTGGACTGACATTATCGTGCATTAAAATAGGATTTTTGCTGATTTCATCGAGGATAGGGAACGCATGATGTTCCAAAATTTCATCTACAAAGCGAGTGGCCATCAAAGACCGTCCACGAACAACAACTCTGTGCGACTCTCCATTGAAATTCCCGCCAAATCATCACTGAGCTACGGTGAACAGGTGAGCTCTAGGAAAAATTACAAGCTTCGTGCCTTGATTTCGCCTTCTCTACACTTTTTCACGTCCATCTGGAGCTCGTAGAGCAAATCTACAGTCATTTGTAAAAAATACAGCAGACCAATCGAGTAAAGACCAATGACTGTGTACTCGAGCCGTGCAACTCTGAGTGTTCTGGTCAATTCTGGTGCTCTTACGGGGCGAAAAGCCACCAGTCCATACTGATTTAATCTTTTTCGAGAAGTGCATGCGGAAATATCGACACCTCGAACTTCCCGGAGCTGGTGAATCGCTTGAACACAGTAAGGTGCCGGTTTCGCAAAATTCTCAAAATCAAAAATGTATATCCTGTGGTTCTGTTAGCCTAGGACGTCCAGAACCGGGCCTTGTATGGTAGGACCCAGTTTCTCGCGCCACATCCTCAACACTAAGTGGCATTTTTAAGTTTAAACATTGAAGGTAAGAAAACAAAGATGTAAAACTAAAGAAATGGTTTATTGCTTCTGAATTCAAATGAGACTGAATAAACATTTAAAATTCCGTAAAAAGTGAACATTGAAAAATCCTTTATCCTTGTTTTGTGTTAAGGATTAAGTGTGTTTACTTCTAATTGATATTCTCAATTTAAAACACAGCATAAACAAATATTTACTGGTAAAAATAATGAGGCAAATTAAGGGCAGAATTTTCTTTTATCGAGAAAATGAAAACAAAAAATTTGGATGAATTTTTTGCCTGTCAGCGTACGTTATACAGATTATAGATAATTTGTTAATGAAATATAATGCCATTATAGTGTAGGTAGGATGGCTTTCAATAAGAAAAGCATGTTTAAGCTGGGCATGCCAGCCATCTCAGCATAATTTCTTAGGATACGGGTCGACCGTTTCCTAACCAACATAAAATAAAAACACAACATAACATTCCTCTTCCTCTAAAACAAAAACTGTAATAAAAGGAAATGAAACATTCATTAATTTTTGTGAGCAAAGTTCTTGTGTTATGGGCCGACCATCCATCATATTAGACCAAAACAATAGGCTCTATAAATTTTGATAAAAATAAAATGATTGTTTAATAATTCAGACGAGTAATTAAAAATAAAATCACCTAAAGTGTATTAATAAAAATCGCTTTATTTGCCTTCAAAAAAATTTCGATATATCAACAATCTTGAGTTTCTCGTTTCTGATCCGGATCAGAACACATCCTAAATGAAGTAAATTAACAAAACGTTAAAGAGAGAAAAAGATATAAAGTCAGAGATAAATCTGAGTATTGATAATGAGATAGATAGATAGATAGAGATAGAGATAGAGAGAGAGAGAGGGAGAGAGAGAGAGAGAGAGAGAAAAAGAGATTAAAAGAGATATATTGATAATGAGATAGATAGATAGATAGATAGATAGATAGATAGAGATAGAGAGAGAGAGGGAGAGAGAGAGAGAGAGAGAAAGAGATTAAAAGAGATATATTGATAATGAGATAGATAGATAGATAGATAGAGAGAGAGAGAGAGAGAGAGAGAGAGAGAGAAAGAGAGATTAAAAGAGATAAATTGATAATGAGATAGATAGATAGATAGATAGATAGATAGATAGATAGATAGAGAGAGAGAGAGAGAGAGAGAGAGAGCGAGAGAGAGAGAGAGAGAAAGAGAGATTAAAAGAGATATATTGATAATGAGATAGATAGATAGATAGATAGATAGATAGATAGATAGATAGAGAGAGAGAGAGAGAGCGAGAGAGAGAGAGAGAGAAAAAGAGAGATTAAAAGAGATATATTGATAATGAGATAGATAGATAGATAGATANACAGAGAGAGAGAGAGAGAGAGAGAGAGAGAGAGAAAGAGAGAGAAGAATAGATAGAGCATTAGGAACATAGGTAGGTAGATAGATAAATAAAAAGACAGACCGAGGGAGGTAGAGTATGGGTAAGTATATTTGTGTGTGCGTTAATGAAATGTTCAAGAACCCTTTCTTTGTGAAGTTCAACCAATTCCTCCTCCATTAAAACCATAAAATCTCACGTATTGGCCTGAATGGACTAACATCACCCAAGGTACACTATGTAATTATGGATTCGAGGCTATTTCATTTCCTCGCGGAACTCCATAATTAAAACCATTTTCTACAAAAATGTGTGAAAAAAATAAATAATTGATTAATACCTAAAAGTCAAAATTAAAATAAAATTGAAAAGTGAAGCAAAAAAACGTTGACTCAAGGCATATAAAATTTGCAGATAAATTTAGGCTCGGAATCAATTTCATTTTCAGATTAAATTAAAACATCTGTCATTAAAACTAAAACATCGCGAGGCTTTTGATTATATCTTTGTACAGACCATTAATAAAATTTATTTTTACGTAAAACGATCTAGTATAATCTAGTAACGATATAGTAATTATTGCTTTATAATATAGATTGGTCAACGCCAGTTTGTTTGAAGAATTGTTTTCACATGGCAGATAATTAGAATTAGATCATCTTTGAAACCACATTTTGCAATTTTGACATAAACCAGGTACAAAATGTCATAACATTTCATTTTTTTTAATGATTTTAAATTATCAGTCATGTTATTGTAATTTTTAATTTGTTAACTAATGTTTTTGTTTTACTGCGAATAAGCATTGCTCACTGAATTAAATTAGTTAAAGCAGCTGATTTTAAAATGTAGAACATACGCGCCGGTAACAAAACATATCGAAAAATGGCGAGAAAAAATAAAAATCGTTGCAAGGAAAAATCACTCGATCTGTCGAAGGTTTTAGTCGATAATTATTAGTGTATCGTTGTGTGTTAAGCTAGAGATTAAAAAAATGGATTTTTGGGACTTGTCTGCGCCGACGGATATTGCATCCAAGAATGTCAAGTCTAAGTGGGACGACGAGGACGTTGAAGAGTGCACCCTCGAAAGTTGGGATCAAGAGGAAGAAGTGGAAGAAGAGGTGAAGCAGCCGAGGAGGAACGGTTGCAGGAGCTCGGAAGAAAAAGGGAAAAAGGTTCAGAAGAAGGAAGTCCCCAAGGAGAAGAGCGCCGAGGAGGTCGCCCTGGACAAGCTACAAGCTCAGAAGCTCCAAGAAGAAGCCGACCTTCGATTGGCGAGAGAGATCTTCGGCGTGGCCGACATGAAGGCCCTCGAAACAAAAGAGGAATACGAAAAGTTGAACACTAACCTCCTCCAGCTGGTGAACGACGCCCAGAAAAACGCAAACTACTTTCCTTTCGTCGAAGAGCTCGTCAACAACCTATGCGTCCACCTCTCGTCCACTGAGCTTAAAAAGATTTGCGTCCGCCTCAGCAATCTGCAAATTCAGAAGATAAACGCGGAAAGGGGTGAGAAGAAGAAGACCAAGTCGAAACTGAAAGCCAAGCTACGCGTTGAAGGTGATTCGGCTTACAACGAGTATTCTGCTTATTCAGAATTCTGTGATGACTTCATTTAATACTATATCCTCTTTCTTATATTTATTAAAATAACTTGCAATCATTTTGTAGTTATTGAGAGAATTTAATTAAATAATAGATTTTTAGACAATGATGTTTTTTCCTTTACAAGTTAGTTTTAATGTATTTTACAGCAAACTCAGAAAAACATTTTTAGGACTTTCTAATATTGCACGTAAAGTGCAAATAGTCAAAATTGTTCATTGAATATAAGAGAAATCTGGCCGAACTTTTCGAAATATACGTACAGCTGTCTGTTTTACATAAGCCTTTATTAGTATCCTACTGATTTGGCCATTGTTCAATCGAAATGGGAATCGACTGAGCCGTAAATCATTTTCAGAATAAAAAACGTTATCAATTAAACTTGTGGAACTCGTTTCTTATTCTCCTTGTAGTTTTAATACAACATCCATCATTTTTCTTCTGTCCTCGTGCAATATATAATTTCCGTCAGTTAGAAAAAAATCGAGCAAATTACGTTTTTATCAAAGAGGCATTATGGTGGCAAACAGTTGCGGATATGTACGAAATAAAAAGAAAAAATATACACGGGATAGTTTTAGAAAAATAAAGATCCCGTGGTACTTGGATGACAGATTTTTTCAAATCATATTAACAGTTTACAATTCCTGTCATTTTGTTCTACCAGCTGTTTCTTATCATTAATCTCTTTGTTTAAAAAATTAATTTTATGATTTATATTTCGTCCGGAGTAGTTTGGGATTTGTGTATGAAATTAAATTGTCAAGTTCATACTGCCCGATGGTTGAAATGCCCCTTGAAATGTGCTTTATCCGTTAGATGTAGATGTAATTTTCAGGGTATAGTATACTGCGCCCTTTAAGAGTTATTATATCCCCCGTTTTCTGCCTAAAGCACATCGGTGAGTGCTATGAAGAAATTTTACAATTAATTAAGGTTTTTAGTCGAGATGAAAAAAAGTTAATGGCACGAGAGGGATTCGAACCCACGACCTTCGGCTAGATACGCCGCTGCTTTACCACCTGAGCTATCGTGACCTCGATCCACTCGGACATCAACTCCCCATCTCAACCCCACCTTTTGAGTTTTCCCTCCTTTTTGCCATTTTTCAAATGTCGTGTAATCGGTTTGGATTCTCGACGACAATTGAAATGGCGACGGAGAGCTTTAGTGAAGTGTACTTCATTTTAATTCAATTTCAAAAGGAGGGAAAACTGATAAGGTGGGGTTGAGATGGGGAGTTGATGTCCGAGTGGATCGAGGTCACGATAGCTCAGGTGGTAGAGCAGCGGCGTATGTAGCCGAAGGTCGTGGGTTCGAATCCCTCTCGTGCCATTAACTTTTTTTCATCTCGACTAAAAACCTTAATTAATTGTAAAGTATTAATTGGTCAAGCGGACCACGAAAATAGTGAACCTATGAAGAAACTTGATCAATAGGCTCGGTTTCAGTGGTTGAAGCTCTTCTGGGGGCACATTATTCATCCCAAAACACTTCCTCCTGCGTACGAGTGTAGCTCCGCAGATGGTTAATAGATGTGTTGGTGTTTCCTTTGCCTCTTTGCAGAATCTGCATGTGCCGTCTTGGATTATTCCAATCTTCTTTAGGTGTCCATTTAGTTTGCAGTGTCCTTTTAGGAATCCTATTAGGATTTCGCAGTTTGTTTCTGCTTCCCTTGACCATTCTGTAATTTCTTTTCTTCCGAAATTTGTTAGATTCTTGGATTGCCTGTGTCCAATGAGTGAATTCCATTGTTCCTTCGTTTTCTTTTCGGCCTTTCTGTCTGAGATACTCATTAATAGTGTTCCTATGCCACAGAAGGATTGGCCCTGTCAGCGGTGTAGCAGCTCCTTACCTTGCAAGGGTGTCCGCTTTCTCGTTGCCTTCCACTCCCATGGATCCAGCAAAGGCTGACTTTGTTCTGCCTAATATGCTTAATTTGGTTTTGCAGTTCAGCACATCCTTAATGATATTTGAGCTTAGTGCTTTGATGGCTGCTTGGCTATCTGACATGGCAGTTTTGTTCTTGTTTTTGTACCCTTTAGACAATTGAATTGAGTACATCTCTCGATTGCGTGAATCTCAGCTTGGAAGATACTGGTGTATTTTCTCATGGGCTCTGGGTATTTGGTTCAAGGACCGAATACTCCTGCAGGATGGTGCCATTCCTAAAGGAGGTGTTCCCTTCTTTATTGGTACCTAGATTTATTTGGATGTTTTGTTTAAATTCAAACATCCTGTTCATGCCGTCTCTTGGAGCCACGAGCATCGTAGTATCTTCCCTCATTCCTACTACCTTATCGTGAAATCCTTCCTCTCAGATCGATGGTTAAAAGTAAGAATCGGCACCGATTTTTCATCTATCACACCAATCAAAGCAGGCGTTCCACAAGGAAGTATCCTAGGCCCAATCCTCTACACCATCTACACTGCTGACATACCCACACATCCAAATACACAAATCACAACCTACGCGGAAGATACCGCAATCTTATCAACACACTCCAATCCTATCCTAGCAACAGAAGCACTCCAACAACACCTGAACCTTATTACCAACTGGCGCAATCTGTGGCAGATCAGGTTAAACGAACAAAAAAGCCAACACGTTACATTTACGCTCAAACGACAAACCTGTCCACCAGTGTACATTTACAACAAAATAATACCACCATCGAACCAAGTCCGTTACCTTGGGCTTTACTTAGATAGTAGACTTACTTGGAACCCACATTCACGATTAAAACGGCAAGAACTTAACAAAACATATGGACTACTCCGACACCTTCTTGGACCAAAATCAAAACTAACCATACATAACAAACTAACCGCCTACAAAACACTCATCAGACCTATTTGGACCTACGGAGTCGAGCTGAAGGGCTCAGCCAAATCATCCAATATCCAACAAATTCAGTCGTTTCAATCTAAAGTTCTCCGCCGTATCCTCAATGCTCCCTTCTATGTCACAAATCAAACGATCCATAAAGATCTTAAAATCCCTTTCGTCAAAGATCTTATCCAAACACGCTTCTTCACTTTTCAATCTAAACCCTTCCTCCACCCTAACTCACTAGCCCTAACTCTTTCCTCAACATCTCACCTTTACAATCCTCCACACCGTTTAAAACGACGATGGCCTCGTGACCTTCTATCTAACCCACCGAATTAACTTTAACTCCCCCCCCCCAATTAAATAAAAGTTGGTTTCTCTCCCTACTGCTTCCTGGTCTGAGAGGTCTGTCAGATTTGTTTATAACTAACTATTTGCTCAATGTATATTATGTACAGATAGCAATAAATAAAATAAACATTAAAAAAAAATTGATGTCAATGTTAATCATTTCAGTATATTGTAATATTTGCACATTCTTCTGTGTTCAAGTTCATGTTGCTTTTAACAAACTCTCTTGACGATTAGCTTCGCCCCAAGTTTAAAGTTCCGCCGACCGAATGCTAATCCTGCATGCTATAATCCTTTATAATCCCTGTGGATGCCGGTCGGATGTAGAGGGCTGACAAAATTTCACTTTTTTCTCTATTCATGAGTTACGAAGTTGTTCCGCAAGGACGAAAAGAAGGAAATAGATAAAGCCGCGCATGCTAATGAGACTGGAAGCGAGGAAATGAAGATAGATGGCTGAGAAATGATTTCTTCTTTGTTCTAGGCCGGCATGTTACGATAGCAACAGTCGCGTTTTTTGCTCAATTGTCACCTGTTGTAAGGACAAATGTTTTACCCATGTCGTTGAATTACACATCGTTTCACATCGCCTGTTTACTTCAGTTTACATGTTTGAGCAGGTCCATGACCTAACTGGGTGGACAGCTCAACTAATACGCTATTGTCCCTGTTTATTGAAATAAGTGTGAACTTGGCAAATTATACTAAATCAGTAACACTTGTTACAATTAAAGAAATTTACTCTCCATGTTTAGAAGAAATATTCTCTACTGATGGTGATTAAAACTAATTTATTTCCAACCAAACTGTTTAATTATTTCTTTGCACGTTGCAAATCTCATTGAGTCCGGTCGTCTGTTGTATTAAAATAACAAAAATATTAATAAGCATAGATCAACCAACCTTGGTGAAATTTATTATTTGGTCGCGTGCATTAAGTAGTATTACTTTACAAATGTTAAATCATGAACGAACGGATCATAAATAATGGGCAAGTATGCACATAGAAAATAGACCTAGAATAACACTAAATTACATACCGCACTGCATATAAATACCTTCTTGGATAATCTTTGGCATTGCTCGGTTACCACGCAATCGGCAATGGTGAAAGATCTAGATATTTCAAACTTGCCGAACGATATTTCAATACGGTTTATTTCCAGAATTACAAATAGGTTATTTATACCCGTTTAAAATATACTTTTATTTTATTTTATTTCATTTTTATTTCATTTATTACTTCAACTTCTTTTTCATGGTAAAATAATAATGTGTTCAAAATATTTTAACTTTCTTATCATTCGGCACCATCGATTTTAATGGCCTATTGATCATAAATAGTGTTTCTTCAAAACCCTTCGACACAAATTCTTTTCCGATATTCTGAGTAGCGTTTGAATAATGATTTAATGTTTCGTTTACAAGGATTTCTGTAACATCGCAGGAGAAACACCTCCCTTGCAGAATAACGTCTCAATTCTATCTCTTAATTTGTAGAGAATCTAACTAATTATATCTCCACACAAGTGACTATGAAATATACTTTCATTACGTCCATTCTTGTATTGTAACAAAATAGCGGCCTCGGCAATGAGTTTACTTTCGACCCTTTTTGACACTGTAAAAACAAAAAATTGTACTAAACAAGAAACCAACAATCTAGGGAAAAATAATGTAGAAAATGTAAAAAATAGTCTTTATGAAAGGTATTGGTTGAAATGAAAAAGTCATTGTCTCGAGCGGGATTCGAACCCACGACCTTCGGCTCAATACGGCTCTGCTCTCATCCACTTGAGCTATTGTAACTTCGATCCACTCGGACACCAACTCGCCATCTCAGCCTACAACCTTTAGAATTTTCCCTCCTTTTTGCCATTTTTTCAAATGTCGTGTAATCAGGATTCGATTCTCGGCGACAATTGAAATGGCTACGGAGAGCTTTTAGTAAAGATTTTGAACATCGTTTTACTTATTAAACACATTATATTTCGTGGTCCGATTGACCGTTCGAATGGTTGTAGGTTGAGATGGCGAGTTGGTGTCCGAGTGGATCGAAGTCACGATAGCTCAAGTGGTTCGAGCAAAGGCGCATTGAGCCGAAGGTCGTGGGTTCGAATCCCGCTCGTGACACTGACTTTTTTATCTCAACCAATACCTTACATAAACATTAATTAATTGAAAGAAGTTATTTGGTTACCACGAAATATAATGGATGTAAAATATAGTGTTATTAACAAAATCTAAAAATATTAAAACAAGCTTAAAGCTTCCCTAAATCACACAATATACGCTAAATAAATAAATTAGTCGTTGGTTAAACTAGTTGAAGAAGATTTTGTTTTCGGAAAAAGTCTGTATATTTTTTTAATTTACCGTCTACAAACTATCAAAAAATTTACTTGGACCTAGCCATTATAAATAGATAAACCCCTATTCGTATTCCTCATTCCTGGAGAGTTAGATCAAAACTTTTTTGGTTCATGGAACCAAACAAAAATAATTGTTTACTTGCTTCGCAGTTTTTCTCCCAAAACGTCCCAATAATAAAAATAAAAATGAGGCAGAAGTTGAACTCGCAGGCAAAGAAGAGGCAAAACGTCGTTTTTTATTTTTTCCCTGCAACATTCAATAAAGGTACTTCAAATTATCTAAAATTCTATTGCTCTTCCCTGTACAGCAAAGACTTTTATACGATGGTGGTAATTGAAAGAAAACATAAAACCTGCATTATTTCCCGGACAACCCAATACTTAATTTCACTAATTTCGTGGTCCGATTGACCAATTAATATATTACAATTAATTAAGGTTTTTAGTTGAGATAAAAAAGTCAATGGCACGAGCGGGATTCGAACCCACGACCTTCGGCTAGATACGCCGCCGCTCTACCACTTGAGCTATCGTGACCTCGATCAACTCGGACACTAACTTCCTATCTCAACTAAATACTGCTCGAGCCATTGACTTTTTTATCTCAACTAAAAAACCTTAATTAATCTTAATAATAAAAATGAAATTAAGATATTTCTTTTTACATTCTGCGCCATAAATTTGCTATTCTATGACCACCATCGTTTTCAGTAAAAAAAAATCCTATAAAACAGTTAAAACAAAAGTATACGTTCTCATTTAAACTTTCAAAGTTGTACTGGCTGAGTATCCTGAAAACAAATATTTTAAAAACGATAAACATTTAAAACTAGACTTAAAATATTAAATACATATTTTTGGTTTTTCGATGACGATATCGGTCCAAGAGAAATTCAGCTGGGCTGTCAAAATAGACAGCTTCTATAAGATAACTACGACAGAATACAAAGCTCATCAACATACCAGTACCAAAAAATTTAATCAAAAACCATTAGGTTTCGTGGTCCGATTGACCAAATAAATTCTTTTCAATTAATTAATCTTTAAGTGAGGTATTGGTTAGATAAAAACGGCAAAAAGGGGGGAAAATTCAAAAGGTGGGTTGAGATGAAAATTTGGTGTCCGAGGGAATCGAAGTCACGAAGTCAAGTGGTAAAGCTGCGGCGTATCTAGCCGAAGGTCGTGGGTTCGAATCCCGCTCACTTACTTTTTTATCTCAACCAAATTCAATCATTTTTAACAGGATAAACTGATGTTCGTACTTCAATGAATTGCGTCAGACGTGAGATAAGAGTGAGATTTGAGTGATTGTCAGATGAGTAGGAATCATTATCTACGTTAAATATATGATACATCAGTCAATCTTGCAATTATGTTTTAAATAGGAGAATTTTTTTTAGCATTCCTGCTGTCTATTTTATTTTATTTTTGTTTCGGTTTTCTCTTGCAAAAACTCAGCAGATGGTTAAAAAATTGCATCAAAACTTGTAAAATATATTGTATTATTTCTTTTGTATATTATTATATTATTGTATTATTATATTCTTGTAGTAAAGTTTTATTATTTTATTATCATTATGATTATCAAAGATAAAATAAATCAAGAAATGCTGTGAAAAAAATAATGTAGCATTTTTTAAAAGAATTATCTTCTTAGGGCTCTTTTGTTTCAGCAAGTCTCTAGTAAAAGCTTTCTAAAAGAATTTTTGACTAGTACGAAAACAGACATTCCAAATTGTATTAAATATTAAATTCCCGTGAGGTTTTTGTCTTTATAATTTAAGCTAAGCTCCCAGGGTTGTTTTGTTCTTGGATTAAAAAGTTCAATTGTTTCCTTTCCACTTACCCTAGCGGAAAGTTCAACTTTAAATAACACAGTATGAAACTAACTCAAAACTATATAAGGAACTAACGATTTGACTGAATTTTAATTAGGCTAAATTTCAGGGTTTTTGACAGTTATCTGCGATTTGCGGTGTCCTGATTTTGCTGTTTATCTCTATTCAACTCCATTTACTTACAGATCATAATAACACACTTCACCCATTCATTCATGTTAGCAGGATGCTGCAGAAATGACAACAAACGAAACAGACGGGTCGGGCGTTTGCCTTTTTGAACTTTTTTTTTCCCCCTAAGTGCATCCCACATAAAGGTGAGAGTGGAGACAATGGAAGGTGTCCGTGACTGCTCGGAGCCATCGGTGCGTCAGATATTGGCGCTTTACGTAGGTGTCCTGTCCCCTTGCCATCCAGAAACCAAAATTTAAAGCCGCCTACGACAAAGCGATGCCAGACGGAAACGTCGTCACTGCACTTTAAAAAAGTTCAGATTAGGAATTTGTCAAAAGGTGAATGAATTTGAACGTTGCGGCATTTAATATTCGAGAACATCTAAAACCACTGCCTATGTAAGTAGTGACATGCGATACCAGAAAATATTCGATACCAGTATCGATCTGGTATTGAAAGAAATATTCGATAATACTCAAGTATCGACAGACATTATTCGATACTAACGAGTACTTACTCATATGAGTACTTTGTCGTTTATTCATAAATGGTCAACTATCGATTTATGGGTAAAATACGCTCATGCGGTAAAATAAACAAAACTTTGCAGTTTTTTTATATTTTTATGTATTTTTTCATACAGTGGGTACGTAGGTAAGAAGAAGGAAAAGCTGTCAACACATTTCAACAAAATTAATATTTCAATTTTATCGTTATCGAGTTTTGAGTAAATTGATCAACGGATGTTTTGTTTTCTTATGTTTGAAAAGATAAGACATATTCAGTTTACAAGATGCCGACGATTCAGTTTTTTTTTAAATAAAATAACCTCATGACTTACATTTGGGAGGAGACATTATTAGGTATCTACCAATGAGAAGGAAGTAGTGACGTGCGTTACCAATCGATATGAGTAAAGTATCGAGTATTTTCTTTACGAAGTATTTTTCGTATCGAATGAGAATATTCGATACAAGTATCGAATACTTTTGGTAGTATCGGAAAATATACTCAAATAGATTTTTCGTCGAGTTTTCAAGTAACATTGAATTGTTTTTTTTTTCCACCGCCCCGCCGTACCTGAGGGAGACCCCATACCGGCGGACCTGAGATAAGAGTGAGATTTGAGTGATTGTCAGATGAGTAGGAATCATTATCTATGTTAAATATATGATACATCAATCAATCTTGCAATTATGTTTTAAATAGGAGAATTTTTTTTTAACATTCCTGCTGTCTATATTTTTTATTTTTGTTTCGGTATTCTCTTGCAAAAACTCAGCTACCTGAGGGAGACCCCATACCGGCGGACCTCGGCCACTAGACTGACTTATTTTCTTGTATGGGGGAAAATGGAAGCATAACGCCTTCCTTATGCCTCGCTCTAAACGAGGGGCACGAGGAAGGTTAGGGGTATATATATTTTTCCTCTCTGTATTTCTTAAACTGACCTAATCTAATAGGTCTCCCCTTGAGACTTTTGGAAAATTCAAACTCAAGTTTTTTGGTATCAACTCAAGTTTTTGTCTTCAAGTACCTAAAAAGTGTTGGCCTTCCTTCTAGCGACGTGCAATACCAGAAAATATAGCAGTACTCGATACTGGTATCAAAAGAAATATTCGATACTACTCAAGTACCGACAGAAATTATTCGATACTAACGAGTACTTACTCATATGAGTAGTTTTTCGTTTATTCATAAATGATCAACTTACTATTGTGGACTTTGGTTAAGCTCATGCTAAAATAATCAAGAAATTGCAGTTTTTTTTTTTCATTTGTAAGTATTTGTTCATACAGTGGGTGCGTAGATAAAAAAAAGGAAAAGCTGCCGCGGGAAAGAATTATGAGTTTCCAGAATTACGAGCAGAGTTACTCCTTTTCGCACAGTAATATCATACAATCATTACATAAAATTACAAAATTAAAATTATAAAAACTATATAAAATTTCAAAACAATATAAATATACTAATTTAAGCAATAAAGAACAATCACATTTTTAGGTACTATATAACAATGTTAACTTATTTTTAAAGAAGTAACCAGCCCGGAATTATCTGTACTAAGGTTATACACTTAAATATATCACAGTTTAATCACAGGTGGTTTAGAAAGTTTTTTTTTCAGGTACTTGGTTTACTACCCGCTAGGATGCTCTGTGTAAGCTGTTTGAACACATGATACGTTTGCTCGCTTTTCACAAGTTCCTTCAATTCTGGAGGCCATATATTCTGAAAACTGTTTCGCAGGTCCTGACGAAGTTGTACAAAGCTTGGGCAGAAGAATAGCTTGTGTCGTACGTCTTCACGAACATTGCATAACAGACAGTTTGGGGTATTAGCTCTCTTGAATTTGTGCAGATAAACTGCAAAGTTTCCATGCCCCGTAAGCATTTGTGTGGACCAAAAATCTGGTTGGACCCAAATCTGTTTTTTTCTTTCTTTAATGATGGGAAAGAACTCATAAGTAAGCCTGCCCTTGATACTACTTTCCCATCTGCTTTGCCAGGTGTCGGTTACCCATTCGTTCAGAAAAGTTTGGCGCTGGCTGTTGGGTGCATTTCTTAACCAATTCGTTTCATGTTCCTCTAAGCCGGGTAGTCCTGGTAGCAATACCTTCTTCAGCTCTGTCTTTGCATTATGGACTTTTATGACCGAGTCAATAGGTGTTGCTATCATTAACACTTGGAGAGCGTGAGTGGAAGCCGTTCTGTGCCCCTTCGATGTCCTCAGTAAAGCAATTCGCTGGGTTTGTTCTGTTACCTGTTTGGTTTTACCTTGCAGTTTTCTTCCCCAGGATGCTGCTCCATGAATTGTTATTTACCGTTCAAAACTTACCTTTCATCAAACTGGGAGTTGATTAGTTACTGTTAAAAGCGCCTATTAGCGGCATGTGTCAACAAAGCTAATCAGGATTTTTAATTCTGAAAACTCATAATTCTTTCCCGCGGCAGCTTTTCCTTTTTTTATCTACGCACCCACTGTATGAACAAATACAAATGAAAAAAAACCTGCAATTTCTTGATTATTTTAGCATGAGCTTAACCAAAGTCCACAATTGTAAGTTGATCACTTATGAATAAACGAAAAACTACTCATATGAGTAAGTACTCGTTAGTATCGAATAATTTCTGTCGGTACTTGAGTAGTATCGAATATTTCTTTTGATACCAGTATCAAGTACTGCTATATTTTCTGGTATTGCACGTCACTAGAAGGAAGGCGGACACTTTTTACGTACTTGAAGACAAAAACATTTTATGAAAAATTACTGAAATTAAATGTGCGAGGTGCGACGCGGGAAAAAATTATGAGTTACTAGGATTACCAGTTACCAACGACCAATTCGAAATCTCAATTAACTTTGTTGACACAGGCCGCTAGTAGGCGCTTTTAACAGTAACTAATCAACTCCCAGTTTGATGAAAGGTAAGTTTCGAATGGAAAATAACAATTCAATATTAATGAACAGTCGATGAAAAATCTATTTGAGTATTTTTACCGATACCACAGAAAGTACTCGATACAGTACTTGTATCGAATGACAATATTCGATACCAAAAATACTCGGTATCGAAATAAAATACTCGATAGTTTACTCATATCGATTGGTATCGCACGTCACTATATGTAAGATGACAACTGTATGTACAGAATATATGTATTTTTATTGCCTATTGTGTAAATTATAACATAGCACTAATATAGTCGTTTTTTTATAAACTTTAGTTCATTCTGTGGAATTATCTATTAAAAAATCCCGTCAAAAGTTGTTTCAAACTCTCATCCTTGAAAAAAAAGATTTTTACAAAAATTAGCTTTTCAAAGCAAGAATATGTAGGAGCAATGCGACCCGCCCACCTTTTTAATATCTTAGCTCTCTTGTTTTCATCTAGTCGCGAACTTGTTGAAAAGGCTAAATCCCCTCGGCGGGAATGCATGATTTGACCCAGTTGCGCGCCCGCTTCCTCTCGCTTTTTCCCTCTATAAATTCACCGACGGAAAGAAAACAAACCGGCTCGTTTTGAAAGGAGACGACGTCTTATTGGACTAGTCTGGCCTGCAGTTTCTTTTTTCAATGTAAAATAACAATCTTTGATTCACGTCGTATTTCGGAGAATAATTAAGTCGAAGCACAACTATATATATATATAAATATCTTTATATGATGGATAGTATAAAAATTCACTAGTTTTCGTGGTCCGCTTGGCCAAATAAATTCTTTTCAATTAATTAAGGTTTTTAGTTGAGATAAAAAAGTCAGTGTCACGGGCGGGATTCGAACCCACGATCTTCGGCTAGATACCCCGCTGCTCTACCACTTGAGCTATCGTGACCTCGATCCACTCGGACACTAACTTCCCATATCAACCCCCAGCTTCTGAATTTTCCCTCCTTTTGGAGGGACTTCCACTAGTTTTCGTGGTCCGCTAGACCAATTAATATCTTTCAATTAATAGCGGAACACGAAAACTACTAAATTTAATAAGTAAAATTGAATTATACCTTCACTAATGCTCTCCATGGCAATTTCATTTGTCGTCGAGAATCATATAGATTACACGACATTTGAAAAATGGCAAAAAGGAGGGAAAATTCAAAAGTTGGAGTTGAGTTGGGAAGTGTCCGAGTGGATCGAGGCCTCGATAGCTCAGATAGTAGAGCAGCGGCGTATCAAGCCGAAGGTAGTGGGTTCGAATCCCGCTCATGACACTGACTTTTTTATCTCAACTAAAAACCTTAATTAATTGATAGTATAAAAAGTTGAGAATATTCAAGAATCTAGAAAAATAGCTTCTATTAAACATTCGTAATAATATCATCCAAATAATGTCAATAAGCAGATACCTGCCGGCAAAATTCGGACGGTTGTTCATTTGTTATTGTATTAATACCATTAATCAACCTTTGTATTACGTAAAAGGACTAGGTATTCGTCACGTAATACCAAGAGGATAGTGTGTCAGTTCATAAAGAAAAAGAGTCTTTAACAGTTTTTGGTACTATACCGTGTGATGGTCAGTTTCAGCTAGAGAATTGGTTTTTCTTTTTAAAACTTATAGAAAAAGACTGCCCACTAAAACTGCCTTCACATATGTGCCTAACTATGTAGGGTTGTTAAAATAATGGTTAATCAAAATCAAACTAAAAGAAAAGAGAATGTATAATAAAATAAAAATTATAACGAAATTAGAAATGATCTTTAAAAAAAAATAAAAAATGTACACTTTTGAGTAAAGAGAAAAAAGTATTTATTTTCTAAAACAAAATCTTTTAAATTTCATGAAAAATTATAATTTCGGAATTACTGGCTTTGACACACACAAAAGATTAAAATGTATCTACCAAAAAAAGGCACCTTGTGTAGGCTTGAATTTTCCAGGGTCCCCGTTTTGCCGTTCCAAGATGGCCACAAAAATCCCTTCTTGTTGGACAGTTGAACTTCTTATTAGTTGGACCTCTGATTGGCATATATATCACAAACGCCTCATCACCTCGCCTGAGGAGTTTGTTTATCTTGCATCCCCTCTTTCTTCCATACCTTCGGCCCCACATCGCACCTCAGAAGATTGTTTCTTCAAAAGAAGATTCTCAAGGGCGAGACAACTCCCAATAAGTGGACAACAACGCCATAGGAAAAATCCAATTTCAAAATTGGCGAAATCGTCGCATCCGTCTAAGCTTGCAAAATGTGCACTCTGTTGACGATGAAGCAAGTGAGAACATTACCCAACACTGGTTAAAAAAATGTTTGCTGGGAATGAGGTGATTGATGAACCACGGTCCGATTGTACTTACGTCTATGAATGACCACGAATTGAATGAAGTTATCGAACTTGATTCGTGTCAAACATGTCAGGAGCTTGCCAAAGTTTTCAACGAAAACGATGAATCCATTCCCTCTAGATTATTTCGACTGGGGAAGGCGTGGAAGCTGAGCAAATGGGTTCCTCATAAATCGACCGACGGTAACAATCGTCAGCCTCCAAACATTTGCCTTTCATTGGTGTCACTGCACAAAATAGAGACCATTTTGGCCGGATTGTTACATGCGATACCAGGACCATTGTCTGCCACAAATGGCCCTGTCTCATTAAAGTGACGACCGAATCACCAATGAAAAGTGATGTTTTGAATTTGGTGGAGTACTTTTATAAATATTTTTATCCATTTTTGGGCCGTGCCGTCAATTATTGATTTACTACCAAACGCATTGTAAATTTTAGTTATTTAACTTGTTTCGCCGCCCTAGGACCAAGCCAAATCGCACACAAGCACGCACGAAGGTTTTGAGGTTTTAAAGCCATAAAAAATAAAATCTATTTAAATTTGCAGTAGACAGTTTTTATCAACGGTGTGTTATTGGATGCATCCGACTTGATGCAAAAACCTAATGTCCTATGGATATATTCATATTGATTAACAATATTAATGAAAAACTGCACCAACTTTTCTTACTTACCTTGGAACATTTAGGCTAAATGGATTTGGAATAAATGTAAGGAAGGAAAAATATAAGAATTCAACCTTAAATACCTTGGCGCAGTGATCGGTAGTAGACAAAATCCTCAAAATGGACAAATGTTCATACGTACGTCGAAAAACTATTCATACACTTCGTTTTTTGGGGAGTCATCACTGCCCATGTCTTTTTTAAATTTCTTGTAATGAATAAAAAAAGTACTTCAATACATAAACAAGCTAAAGAATTTGGGTATGTAATGGTTCGCTTCATTAATATTTGTGAAACAAACATTAGATTTTGATAGTCTAGTGAGCAGATTAACAGTGGTGAGAGAATTGAACGTAGGTCAATATTTAGACACTCATAGATGGACAAAACCATACAAAAGATCATACATGATAAAGCATAAATGTGTAGAATTAAGCTGTTTAGGTAAGCAATTTATATTTGAAAGTCCACCGTGATTTAACCGGTCCGTCTTGTCTTCCAGTATGCTTCACAAGTGGATAACAGAAATCTATGGGTAAAGGAGCAGAATTACACATTAGCAAAATCCCTGGAACTAGTTCGTACTAACTTGTAGCTGTGGTTCATGCTTCTGTGCACAGGAGTTGATAAAGAGAAAAATATGAAAATTGCACGGATTTGCATACCTTCAGACAGCCAGGCAGCAATAAAGACACTAAATGGATATTCGAACAAGCTGGCTAAGTCCCAAAAGAAGGGAAACCCATGACACATGAACTAGACGCACTGGAAAGTGAGACAAAGTAGATTTTGAAAAATGGCTTGAGAACGTAAAACTCACTCACTGGACAAAAGCGCCACCTATTGAGGAAGCTCGGATGCTGATAAATCTCTAAAACGGAAGGTTAAGGTTTTGCTCTTTTAAGAATATATCGGCTACTGCATTTTGAACTACAACCAATGAAGATGGGCAAAGTTGAGCCAAAACATGCCGATTCTGCCAGAAGAAACCTGCATTGACACCTAACTTTTATAAATGCGAAGCACGAATTCATACACAGATTTAACCACTGGGAAAGGCAATTTTCACACCAAAAGAGCTGCTGGAAAATGCTTAGATTGGTCGTAAAAAGTGAACATTCCACGATATAATCTTTTTATAAGGATTGCAATGAACACCTGTATAGGACGAAGTGGAGAAAAGGATAGAATCCTTAAGCCAGAAACACACTTACCCGATGCTACGCCATGCGACGCTACCCGATGCTACCCGACGCAAATCCAAAGTCCATTTTTCCATAAGGTTGCATTACCCCCGTGCACATCTACCCGATGCTATACCACGCTAACCTACCCGACGCTCTGCGATCCCCACTGTCCAGATTTTCGTCGGGTCGCATCGAGTACAGCCAAAGATAAAAGAACCGGACGCTCATATTTTTCTTCAAACTACATGTATTATTGTCGTTATATTAATTACAACATACTTATTTTTATATAAACCAAATTAACTGGGATTAAAAATAAATTAGTTTTTATTTAAAAAATTAATGTTAATGGTTTGGTAGAGAATTAATCAGAACAGCGGAATACGATTTTTTGATATAATGAATTTCACTAACAATTTATTGTACTCGCTTCGGCGGTACATATACTAAAATTGGAACAATTTATTACACGGTTTTTCTCATACAATTTAATTAACAATTTATTTCATAGTTTTGCTCGTAAAATAACACCATTTTGTAATGTCGGGTAGCATCAGAACAGGACACTCATATTTTTTGTAGTTTATTTCAAACTAAGTACATGTAATTTTGTCGTTATATTAATTACATGTTATTTTAATGTAAACCAAATTAAACAAGATCAAAAATGCAAAGGTTTTTATAAACATTGTTTAATTATGATGGTTAGGAGTAGCTTTATTTAAAACAATTAAGTTTAACAATTTATTACATGGTTGTGCTCATGAAATTTAACTAACAATTTATTACATGGCTATACAAGGTTTTGCTCAAAATAGTGCATTAAGAACAAAAGATGCGTTGTGATTGTGATAGTGATTATTGTGATAAACACATGGTTGTGCTCATGAAATTTAACTAACAATTTATTACATGGCTATACAAGGTTTTGCTCAAAATAGTGCATTAAGAACAAAAGATGCGTTGTGATTGTGATAGTGATTATTGTGATAAACGCTGTGGACTGTACGCGACGTGTGCTTGCGTCGGATAGATGTACACACCCCACCAAAACGTAGCAAGGCGTCGGGTAGCATCGGGTAGCGTCGCATGGCGTAGCATCGGGAAAGTGTGTTCCCGGCTTTACTTGACCCCCTCCCCCAAAAAAGTGACTTTCACTTCAAATGCCATAAAATTTCAACCCAATAATCCTTTCATAATCCTGCTTTCCTCCTGATACTCCTGTACGCCGACTGGAACCCTGGTCGAGCGTGATGTCAACCTTAGTAATATCGAGCCTTTTTACATGTTATAATTACTTTTTTTCTTGCCGTTTATAGTTTGTTGCTTTATGTAGACCATTACGGATAGTTTGCGGCGTATGCCCTAAAACATGACACAATCCTTTTGGGAATTCACGTGCACTTATTCTCAGATATTTTGAAGCTTGTCGAACCAGTCTGCCGGATCGTTTTGCATTATCTCAAGAACCAGTTTTGAATTTTTTATCAGATATTGGATCGTCGAATGAGAACGTTTAAGTTGTTTCCCTATTTAGGAATAGATAAAATCTTGCTGAAATAACGAAACAATTTTATCTTTTATAACGGAACTTAAGACTGATGATTTTTCACCCTATCTTTCACAGATTCTAAATTGAACTGATATAATTAATACTTAACAAAAATAAAAAATATAATTTGGCCTTAAACTCTTACAATTAGCTCATTAATACTAGAAAGTCAATTTTTCTAGTCTATAAATGCCATTTTTGTATTTGTTGTTTTGTATTGTAAGCTATTTATCGACTTTGAGGTGACGGTTTGTTAGTTTCTTTTGTAAAAAATAAAAGTTATATCCGACTAACATTTGAAACTTTAAGTGAATTATCAACTAAAATTGGCCATAATCGTGATTGATAACGAAAGCCTTGCAAAGGCGGACCTTTACTTCAATTATTGAACCGTTGACTTACTAGGCGCGATAAATCTCAGCTGAAGGCCTAACGAAGTCAATCCTCAAAGAAAAGCACGAAGTTAATATGAAGAGGTAGGATTGATTGATAGTCAATAGCAGGCTGTTCTCTAACTAAACCAGCGCAATCAGAAACTGACAGATCGTTTCGTTAAACGGGCTGGAAAGGAAAAAAACCTTTTAATTGGCACTTTATAGATTGCTTTGAACACTATTTCAATTTGGCCGTTCGTCACGGGGTGGTTTCCGGCCTGGGCCGAAAGGACGAGGGGAAACTGTGTCAATTGGTGTAATTGAAATTAGCGGACTTGGACGTCAAAAGGTTTTTTCTTTCCGCTCAATGAAAATTATAGCATTACGCTGAACGGGGAGAAAAAAAGGATGATTTCCGATTTCTAATTGCTACAGAGTGATTTAAACATTTACGAAGCAATAAAAATCGTGTCTGGGACTTGTTAGCCGAACGGAAATGAAAGAAAAAGGCAGCCTGCTGTTTTGTTAATACGAGATTTCAAGATTAGATTTGCCAAGGTCCCAACTAAAGTTCAGCAATATTGAATGTGTTCAAGTCAAAATTCAATTGTTTCACGTCGTTCTGTTAACAAATAACATGATATATCTGAAAGTCGAAAAACTTGACACTCGTGAAGCTGTTCAACGCTTTTTTGAGGCGGCGAACATATCTAACCCTAGCTTGTCTCCTTATCGTGTCTAATGTTCTATGGTTTCATGACAAAAGTACGTACTGGCCAATTCATTGAGGTAATTCATACGTCCTTCAAGTAATGGGTGACAACTTGAACTATATACAGTCGAGCATGATCATGCATTATCACGAAGTTATTCCCAATAAATAAATAAATGACCTCTTTAGTGCAGTCAAGATGCATTCTATATGATGTTCCGTTCTCAGTTCTGTTCGGCCATGGAAGTTGATTGCACGCCATACTATAACTGACTGTCTTCGAAAAGGCTTTGATTCACGCATGGCACATGGAGTAAAGCGTTCTCCACTTCTTCTCCATATGAAGTCCCGGTCATTTGATTGCCACCTACCACACCGATATTCATCTGTGAAGAGTTTCAAGTTCTGTTGTTCAAGTGTCTATGCGAGATGCTGTTTTGCCAATAGTCGCCTTAAGCCGGGAACACACTTACCCCATGCAACGCTATGCGACGCTACCCCATGCAACGCTATGCGACGCTACCCGATGCAACGCTATGCGACGCTACCAGATGCAACGCTATGCGACGCTACCCGACGCCTTGCCACGTTTTGGTAGGGTGTGCACATCTATGCGACGTCAAGCAACGCCTTTTTGTTCTTAATGCATCATTTTGAGCAAAACCATGTAATAAATTGTTAGTTAAATTTTATGAGCACAACCATGTAATAAATTGTTAGTTAAATTTTATGAGCACAACCATGTAATAAATTGTTAGTTAAATTTTATGAGCAAAACCATATAATAAATTGTTAGTTAAATTTTATGAGCAAAACCATATAATAAATTGTTAGTTAAATTTTATGAGCACAAGCATGTAATAAATTTTTGTTAAATTTAATTGTTTTAAGTAAAGTTTTGATAAATTTTCTGCCTAACCATCATAATTAAATAATTTTTATAAAAACTCATGAATTTTTGATCTTGTTTAATTTGGGTTATATTAAAATAAAAATGTAATTAATATAACGACAAAATTACATGTACGACTATAAAAAAGTCTAAATTGGC